>NC_134493.1:32920311-33135311 GCF_040206685.1 Ascaphus truei | reverse complement strand
CTCAGCCCACTTAAAACAAGCGGTGGTTTGGTGTAACAATCCAGTGTTGTGTTGCTGGTTGGAGATTGAGTCCTCCTATGTCTCTCCCCTCACTCTCGCAGCGATACTATGGTCTCGAGGGGGGAAAGATGGTTCCGGGCAAGACAGGCCTGGGAGCAATGAGGTGTACATGGAAGATATGGACCAAGAATAAAGGAAAACACAAATTGACAACCTCTCCTTCCATGTTGACTCCTATTTTTGGTAACCCGGATTTCCCTCCGGGTTGTGCCCTAATGATTTTAAACATTTTAAAGAGGCCAATGTCCAAAAGGTGGCGGACTTAATGGACAAAGGCTCAATATCATTCCAAGATCTTCACATTCCACCCCCACCACTTTCCGCTATTTAGCTTTCTCCAGATCAGACATTTTATATTAGTTATCATCTCCCAAAAAAACTAAATTTACAGAACCAACAAAATGTGAAAAATTATGTGTAATCGGTATATATCAGAAGGGTCTGATATCGGAGATCTACTAAGGAATATCACTGCCAATAGCAGCCGTCAATCATAGGTATATGACAAAATGGGCTGAGGACCTCAACACAGAAATAGATAAAGATGATTGGGAGGATATCTGGGAATCGGCAGCCGAAACTTCAATTTGTTCTACTATAAAAGAAAATATATATAAAATACTATTTCAATGGTACCTAACCCCGAGTAGGCAGAGGCAGATCTTCCCAGGCACACCCGATCTCTGCTGGAGGGGATGTGGCCAGAAAGGAGATCTGGTACATATCTGGTGGTTTTGTCCCCAGATCCAGGTTTTCTGGAACATGATTAGGACTGTGATCCAAGATGTTACTGGGGAGAGCATAGGGATGGACCCGCTGTCCTTTCTACTGGCCAAACCCATAGAAGGACTCCTGACCCCTCAAACGAAATTGGCGGCGTTCATTCTCACCACAGCACACTGCTCAATAGCAGCTGCATGGAAATAACTGAAAGCCCCATCAAAGCAAACGGTTATCCGCAGAGTTAAGGAGGTCAGAATGATGGAGCTCCTCTCAGCCCTCCTAAGCCAGAAAACAGAGCAGCATTATAAGGTCTGGGACACATGGCCTGAGAACTAGAAAATCTAGTTCAGGAATCTATCTCAACCAAAGGGAAAGCCTAGTACTGGAGCCGACACTGGGGAAATAGAGGGGATGAGCCCCTTCCCTTGTCTCCCTTCTTACCCTTTCCTCCCCCCCCCCCCTCTCTTCTTCTGTTCTTTTTCCCCCCTTTCATGTGATGAAGCGCTTAAAGACTTTGAAGGTAGACGCCTCCCGATTGGAGACCTGGAAGTATTTAAATGTTCTAAAGCTAAGATGGAGTTTGTTTTGGCTTTAATGCAATGTCTTAAGACCTTATGACCAGAATATGTGTTTAAATACCAAGAAATATAGTACTGTTGTTCGGACGAAATCTATGTACATTGTTCTTCCTGTTTCAAAGTCTTGATGTGATGCCACAAAAACAATAAAAATGTTTGAAATTAAAAAAAATAAACAATAGACAGTGGGACTGTTGTTTGGTGGCAATATTACAATTGTATTATATATATATGTATATATATATATATATATATATATATATATATATATATATATATATCTGGTGGGTGCTACACGTACAGAAAACCCGCACTGCTATTGTTAACCTGTGAGGTGCTGACTGGATGGAGACGTGATAATATCGATTGGAGAAAAAGAACCCAGTCTTGTAGCACTCGTACACAACAATTGTATAGTGATAAATTTAAAATACTTTATTAATAACTCTGAATAAAAAATAGGGTGTTAAAACGTAATTAAATACTGTGTAGAACAGCACGTGACTGTATCCTTTGGTAACCCACCCTGGTATAGGTGGGTAGATATAGTGTGATCCCTGATAGGTACTAGAGATCAAATGCTATAAATTATAGCGACCTAAAATGTAGGAGAGGAGCCAAAGAAAGCCCACCGAAAGGACTGTCTCTATTGGAGTGCGTCTAGGCGTAGATTGCGCTCTAGAGGGATACACTCATGATAATGTGGCATATACTACGCTAGGTAAGACCTATAAGTATCTCCCCTCCTCCCCCCAGATAGAGATTGCTCTGTTTTGTGTACAAATTCACCTTCATAGTATGAGCTACATCTCTATAAGGGATATGTATTGCCTATTTTCTAAGGTGCAGGCTATTAGGCAAGCAGTGATTACTGTTGTAAGGTATAGCTAGAGCAACTAGAGCAACTATAGGAAATCACCAAAACACCTAGGAGGTGATTAGAGGCCAGATAGGTACTCCTACAATGTTGTGGTAGGTTGTTGGTGATGTCTGCTGCTCTGCTGTTGTTGGTTCAGTACCCCTTACTGTTATAGCACAGTGTAAACTTAGCTGCCACACACAAGCACTATGCGCTTATGGTTAATTCCCCTAAGCACACCAGGGTCTTATCATGCGCATGAGGTGGAAGCTGATGTCAGAGCAACCTCCACAGTGATGCGTGGGTAAGTGTGATGCTTGCGCTAACTGTAAGGGTTAATGTGTAGACATAAACAGCTTGAGAAGCTACTCAGCAGGTCATGGATCGCTGCATTTGCCAACAAACGAGTGTGCTGGAGTAGGGTATACAGGAGGTTAATATTGAAGTGGGGTCAAATCCCCAACACACCCCGTCCCCCCTCTCTACAGGTTGGAGCAATAGCGTGCACAGAGTAATGACATGGGGAGCCGGTCTAGCTGATCATCGCAGTGTCCCCTACATCAGCACTGATCCTGGTTATATCAGTGCCGATGTGCTCGAGGACCTGCCTGTCTGTTAGGTGATTTAATATAGTTGCTCTAGTTTAGCTATACCTTACAACAGTAATCACTGCTTGCCTAATAGCCAGCACCTTAGAAAATAGGCAACACATATCCCTTATAGAGATGTAGCTCATACTATGAAGGTGAATTTGTACACAAAACAGAGCAATCTCTATCTGGGGGGGGGGGGGATACTTATAGGTCTTACCTAGCGTAGTATATGCCACATTATCATGAGTGTATCCCTCTAGAGCGCAATCTACGCCTAGACGCACTCCAATAGAGACAGTCCTTTCGGTGGGCTTTCTTTGGCTCCTCTCCTACATTTTAGGTCGCTATAATTTATAGCATTTGATCTCGAGTACCTATCAGGGATCACACTATATCTACCCACCTATACCAGGGTGGGTTACCAAAGGATACAGTCACGTGCTGTTCTACACAGTATTTAATTACGTTTTAACACCCTATTTTTTATTCAGAGTTATTAATAAAGTATTTTAAATTTATCACTATACAATTGTTGTGTACGAGTGCTACAAGACTGGGTTCTTTTTCTCCAATCGATATTATATCTGGTGGGACCTGGTATTCACCCAACGCGTTTCACACCTTTAGACACTTTGTGAAGAATTGCAGCTACAGCTAACAGGAGAATGGCGGATACTTACATACTATATTATTTCATTGTCAGAAGCACTAGATACCTCCGTGGGTCGTGTTAATGAATAAAAAAAGGAAACCCAATTGTTTTGAGAAGACACCATGTATATGCATTCAAGTTTTGGACATTTCTGCAGCAGATTTTCTGTACGCTTTGACTGAATAGAACTGCGCCTGGTTTCAGAGAAATATATCTGCAGAATATTTCCACCCACATAGTTATTATTGTAAATGTCACCTCACACGTACTGTAAGGTGATGAAGAAGGATGTGGTTTATTGAACGCCACCAAGTTGAACCTAAACATATTACTGTACTGCACCGACACACTTTATTCGAGCAAATACCCGGTATGTACCTGGCAGATACCTGGAATAAGCCACTACTAACCTCTGACAAGCCCCGTTGCATTTGCCTTCCCAGCCTGGGTTCATGCCTGGCTGATGGGCGGCTGATCTGTTAAATGATAATGATTAGGATTTAATAGGCTGCAATGCTTCGCGTGTCTACCAGATGGCATAAATTCATGAATTGTAATGCAGTTTATATATATATACTGTGCAGTATTGCAGCCAGCGGGAATAAAATGCTTCAATCCCTGCTTGGAAAATAACTCAATGTACTCGGGCAGAAAACAGTCACAAACCTCAATACACCCGGGTATACCCGAATTCGTGGGACTAGCCAAGCTCGAATAAAGTGTGTCGCCAGTGTATAATGCTGGTTTATTTTAACCAGATAATAGAATTATAATAACTAAAGTTACATAGTTACATAGTAGATAAAAAAAGACGTACGTACATCAAGTTCAACCTATGCTAAATTTAGACAACAGATACTTTATCCTATATCTATACTTACATTGTATGTGTATTGTATGAGGAAGGCAAACAAAAAACCCCAGGGTCATATCATCCAATTATATCTCATAAGGGGAAAAATAAATTCCTTCCTGACTCCAAGAATTGGCAATCAGATTACTCCCTGGATCAACATCCTTCCCATGTTTACTTATTTGATATATCCCTGTATACCTTTCCTTTCTAAAAAGATGTCCAACCTTCTTATGAACAAATCTATTGTATCTGCCATCACTGTCTCCATGGGTAATAAATCCCACATTTTAACTGCCCTTACTGTAAAGAACCCTTTCCTTTGTTGCTGGTGAAATTTCCTTTCCTCCAACCTTAAGGGATGGCCCCGAGTCCTTTGTACTGCCCGTGGGATGAATAGTTCTTTTGTAAGCTCCTTGTATTGTCCCCTATTATATTTGTATATAGTTATCATATCCCCTCTTAGATGCCTCTTTTCTAATGTAGTTATTTTCTTGTATGCAGCATAATAATAAAAAAAAAAGGAGGTTTTCTTTGGCAAACAAGTTAAAACATTACAAAAATTAGCAAGAAATTGGTAACAATGATTGTTACTTCTTGATGGGTTTTCCTTGCGAGGGGTATAATTCTTCTTTTTACCTTGTTTTTCAAATCAAATACATTTGGCACAGATGCAAACAAATGAAAGTAATAGAAGTTTGATGTGTACAGCATGGAGGCAAACGTTTGTGGAGCTTGACACATAAGGGGATATTCATTAAAGTGCTGATCGGGCGCAGAGGAAACTCCCATTCAAGACATTGGGATTTTCTGTCCGGTAGTGCCCGGTTAGAACCATACCGCCATAGAGACAAAGACATACAAGGTTATTGATTAAACCGTGATAGTGGCAATCAAGTCAATGGGCCTTTTCGTGCGACAATTCCCCCGATCAGCACTATCGCAGTTTAATGAATAACTCCCATAAAAAGAAAGACATAGGTGGAGAAGAAGACAATAGAAAGGAGGGACAAGTTCGGCAGGTAGACTATTCCGTTCCCCATTTCAAAGGCGTCTGTAGTAAGAGACAGGGGAAAGAAGGCAATCGTATGTATGAACCACTCAATGTACACAGATTACTTTCCTAAAGACAATTATGCTGCCTGGGACCATCTCTTGAACGGGGCAATGTTCTCTGCTTAAACAACTTAGACTTTTGATTTAACATCTGATGCTTGATCATTAGTGTTTTTATTTTTTATTTTCAGAGTTGGTTGGGTTCTTCTTATAACATGGCAACACTACAGTTTGAAGGTGGTGTGGTTCTTCCGGAAGCCCTAGAAATATATAGCAGAAACCGTTTACAACTTGCATCAAAGGCTGGTTTCGACGACATGGAAAAACATGAGACGCTAGCAACTAGTAAGACATCCTCTGGTAATCATAGCCAAGATTGCAGAATATGGAAAGGTCCTGGAATGCTGACGGACAGATCCTTTGAGCATATATCTATTGACACTGTAATTGTGTCCGACGAAAGTACCCCATGTTGTTCCCAATGCATCACCAGCAATGGTCTAAATATCAATAACCATGATGATGATGATGATGATGAAGATAACAATGGAGATGATGGTTACCCTTCAGTCAATCTTGATAGTAGCAACAGCCACTTGCTGAAACATTTGCTGCCGAATAAATTAAACTCAGAGGCTTCAATAACCTTCACAAGCGAACGTTCACTTGATCTTCAGGAAAACCTAGCGAGATGCAGCATGAATATTTTCGATTTTATTTCTAGATCGCCTGAAGAATGGGAATTACAAGTATCACCTTCCCAGGAGGATGAGAGTGTGTTTTATAGTGATGCACACTATGAATCCCTTTCTCCCAGTTCAGGGAATAGTGAGGACTTTGGTTACCCAAGGTTGTGTCTAGATTTAGACACCATAGACAGTGGCTTTGTGGATTCTGATTGTGGGAGTCCCGTGGAATGTGAATTTGAAAATAAAGACATTTCCCAGAAGATTCCAAGTTTGGAGCCTTTCCAAGGACAAGAGGGAGAATCATTTCAGAGAAACTACGTCCAACAATTTGTCCCTTTTAAGTCAACCAATGCCAATGGATTCAGCAAAAAATAATTGTTTGAGCATATTCTATGTATTGACATAGGCGCGAAATGCGTTAGAGGTTCTTTCGCCTTCTAGCTGTTTTGCCAGGTGCTTAATAAATAGATTTTAAAATTTTGCACTTTAACCCTTCTTCATTCATGGAGTTCTGCACCACCATTTTTTTCTTTTTGAACTATTTTTGTTTGTCCAGCATACCGCAAGAAGCTCGCAAGCGGAGATTCGTACGGTGTGGTCTTGTGAGTATGGGATATTTCCCCCTGCAATATTTTGGGGGAAGCAGAGTTCTTACATTTGTACATTTCCCTCACATTAGAGGATCTATATGTGGCTCTAAAGCATGGTGTGTTCAGTGGTTGTTGATGAACTGTCCAGGGCCGCTGACCGTTCGGCGCCCACAGATACCTATCCTCCATTGTTTACAAAAAGTGTTTAATATCTGAGTACTTATTCATCCACTTACACCTTTGGGCTAGATTACCATTGATGGACATTACACTCATACCCATATGAAGGAACTCTGCACCTTTTCAATAATACTATTGAATGCTAACTGTCTGGCTTATAAGCAAAGTGGAACTATATATACACCCTATAATATCTCTGAAGAAACTGATAATTGGACTTTTGTTCTCTTCTTGTACTATGTTATTGACACGCAACTTCATGTCCCATGGGTTGGTTTAAACAGACTGCGCTGGAAAACGAATCCTCATGAAAAGTCCTTGTTGTCTTAAGTGAAACATTTATGACTGAAATACGTTGCAGTGGTAAAAATTCCAGGGACATCATGAAAAATACAAAAAGCAACTGCAAATAATATTAAAGTGGCAATCCAAGCAGTCATACTGCTTCAATCCTGTGTAAAAACAAAAATGGCCGCTTGGATCTCTCCTTTAAAAGTTTTTCAGTAGTGCAATAAAGCAGGCTCAGTATCACAGACAAGATGACATTTTGTAGATAATAAATAGTAATAAAATAAAGTCGAAGTCAAAGTACTCAATCACATGCCCATATCTGACCTTTTATTTGACGATTCAAAATTATATTTAATAGCTTTAAAAGATTTAGGCACAAGAGCCGACCGTGAATAGCACTTTGGCAAATAGAAGGGAATAAGCAATGTACAATTCTTTTTAATATATTTATTATGTGTTCCTACCAAATACGGCAAGACTTTTACTGCCATTAATACTGATATTCATATTGTTGATGTTTTTTGTTACGTTTGCAGTTCAGTGTGCAGGTGCCGGGGCTTTGACTGGTTTCACCCATTTTAGAGGCGGGACCTCCTGCTGATCTGTTTCATATGGTTTAATACAGCAGTAAGAGCTGAGGTATTAAACCACCCTGAGAAAACTGTGTCTTTAACTAGATCTTGCAAGTATGTCTCATCAGTTAGTGTAGGAGATAACAGGGACATTTGGGCTCAGAGTCGACAAGGCAAAGTTACAAACAAATGTGTAAAAGAAAAAAAAAAACGTTAGTGTTTAACTGAAAAATAAGTGATCTTAATTATTTAAATAAAAGATAGGCAGAGACAGAAATGTTTCATAAACAAGTAAGGCTGGGGCCATGGTACCGCAGACCGTGCGGAGGCGTCCGCACGGTGAGTGAACAGGCAGTGTTCGCGTCCATGCGGTGTGCGGGCACGTGCGCGCGGAAGCAGGAGGGGGCGCGCGTTGCTTGAGAAATCAGTCAAACTGATTTCTTAGCGCGACAGACAGGTCACGTGAGCGGCCAATGAGGGCGAACCAGCTCCGTGACGTCACTAGGAACGCCCCCAGGAAAGGCCCCCACGGCCCGTCCACCATGGTCAGGGAAAGCACCCGCTTTCCCACAGCCTCCGCGCGCCTCCGCACGGGAGAAGGCACCATGGCCTCAGCCTAAGGCCGCAGTCCCAGTGTGCACTATAGCACGCGCGCCCGGCGGGGGGGGGCGGCACATGCACAGCGCTTCACCGCGATCTGCGGAGGCAGAAATTGCGATGGGAGTGGGTGTGGTGGGGGGTTTGCAGGGGCGTGGCCATGACCTCACGCGGCTGTTTGCCCTCATTGGCTGAACCGCCGGGGGGCGTGGCCACGCCTCCGTCGCAAGTTGCAAATACGATATTTTTGTATTTGCAAAAACTTGTAGTAGAGCGCGGCTGCACCTTCCGCGTGAAGGTACCTAGTGGGACCAGCCCCATTGAGGGGCTGTACTTGTACGCACAGCGCACGTGTAGAAGGCACTAGGTCCGCAGCCTAAGGGAATCTTGTTTTTGCAACATGACATAAAATTGTTCTGGAAGGTTTTTGGCAGAAATTTGTCAGTAAGTGCATTTTACTGCAACTTAAAATTGAAGACAGCCTCCCCGATATTACAGCATAGGAGTTTCTCCGGAGCTGAACCACCCTAATTTCAGCTTCGAAGGCACTCTAATTTCCGAGATACTCATAGCTGAAATTACCTGTGTTTCCTTTCTGGGATTTAAATGGCCGTCCAATAAGAAGCCAGAACCAATCATGTTGCAGCTTTCTACAGGCCTGGCAGAGCTGCAAGCCATTTTATTTCACCTGGAAGGAAATGTAATCCTGGCAACTAAGTATCTCGGGAACCGAGGCAACCCCGGACATGAAAATAACGCAGTTCAGCTTCAGTGCACTCCCTGATTCCAGAGCTGTAAAAAAAAAGACGTTTTAAATACATCCAGAAGAGATTGCTGCTTTTATTCAATTACTGAAAGCAGCCATATTCAACTCCGTTCCACCTCTAAAGCTTTATCTTCATCAGCCCCCAATAGAAAATGTCAGCTTTGAGCTTGGATAACCCAATGATGAGTAAGAGTTTTGATTAAACAAGTCGGCCGAGGCCCCGCTGCACACGCCTGCGCGACCTCACTGCGTCCAGGCGGTGCGTGTACAGCGCTTCACCACTATCTGCGGTCCATAGGGAGCGTTTTCAGGTGTGGGGGGGCGTGCCCAAACGGGTCGGGGGGGGGGGCGCGGCCATGACAGGGGGGGCGGGTCCAAAACACAGGCACAAAGCAGCTCACGTTATCATTGGCTGATGGGATCCAGTCTGATTGGCGCGTCGCCGCACGGGAACACAATCCTGTTGCATCACCTGGCTGGCTGACGCGTCACAGCGCGTAGTGAGCCTTGCAGTGAGGAGGGACTGGGGCTGGCTCGGGAGGAAGCCACGAGCAGGTGAGTGGCGCGCACGGATGCAGAGGGCCCTCGGCCACATACAGAAGTACAGAAAGATGCCACATACAGTAAGTACAGAAAGATGCCACATACCGTAAGTACAGAAAGATGCCACATACCGTAAGTACAGAAAGATGCCACATACAGTAAGTACAGAAAGATGCCACATACAGTAAGTACAGAAAGATGCCACATACCGTAAGTACAGAAAGATGCCACATACAGTAAGTACAGAAAGATGCCACATACCGTAAGTACAGAAAGATGCCACATACCGTAAGTACAGAAAGATGCCACATACCGTAAGTACAGAAAGATGCCACATACAGAAGTACAGAAAGATGCCACATACAGTAAGTACAGAAAGATGCCACATACAGAAGTACAGAAAGATGCCACATACAGAAGTACAGAAAGATGCCACATACAGTAAGTACAGAAAGATGCCACATACAGAAGTACAGAAAGATGCCACATACAGTAAGTACAGAAAGATGCCACATACAGAAGTACAGAAAGATGCCACATACAGAAGTACAGAAAGATGCCACATACAGTAAGTACAGAAAGATGCCACATACAGAAGTACAGAAAGATGCCACATACAGAAGTACAGAAAGATGCCACATACAGAAGTACAGAAAGATGCCACATACAGTAAGTACAGAAAGATGCCACATACCGTAAGTACAGGCGCAGGAACTAAATGACTGAATCATTTTTCACTGTAATGCATTGCTGGTAGTGCTAGAGAAACAATCTGATATGTTGGTCTCTGATATTGAATGCTATGGACATGTGAATAGAACAAAAGTTTATTTGATTTTTTTTTAATACATTAGGTAAAAAAGTTGCACAACAAGTGCACACAAGGCTCTTATCTTTTGATTATGGACACTATCCCAATCAGTATGATAAATACTTGCAATGCACCAGAGAGATGTAGGGCGTTCCATATCAGCACTTAAAGGATCAATCTAGAAATATATACGACAAAGCACTGAAAAAAACAGAGAAGCCTTTAGATCAGTTCTAAATATATTTTTTTATAGAATATATAAAATACATATCAATTTAGTAGCATTGAGAAGTATTCCCATGTATGCATAACCTGCCCCCTTCACACTCTCATACAGTTTGTTGCATATTAAACCGCCAAAACAAGCGTCTACAAATGGAACCCTGTATAATATGTCTTATTATTAGGACTGTTTAATTAATATCAGAAGTATTATTGTAATTTCATAATAGCAATATTGGAATACAAGTCATGTTTAACATTTTTATTATATATGTTTTAGGTTGAATTAAGACAATTATTATGATTCATGTATATTTTCCCTTTGAAAAATTAAACGTTTTGACTTTGTAACTTTTAAAGTGATAACAATTCTGCTTTCAATCAGTGTATCGCTTTGGGGGTTGGGTGCTTAAAATATTTACTATTTTGTATACTGTGCAAATAAAACTATTTTTCTCATATGGTGTCAAATGTTATCATATTCAAATGTGATGCGCAGGCAGGCAGACAGACAGACAAACAGACAGACAGGCAGAACTTCACGCGAGCACGTGTGAATAGAAAGGGTCGAGCAGTTATGAGATAGGCCCTCATAAGCCAGTGATAGCGTCCGGATCAGCAATGGTGTCCTCTCCTGCACACAAGTTGCGCGGTCTACTTCTACCGGAAGTGACGTCCACCCGGTCAGGTGCCCCGTAGAAGGAAGTCCCTCCGGGAACCAGGACCTTCAGCTGCCTGCTTCTGGCTGCTGCGCCTCCAGGGGAAACGGAGAAGGATCCTCACTTCTGTTAGGCTTTGCCTCTCTCAGCCTGCATTTGTCTCAGCCCGTAACGAAGATCTCAGTGGGGTAGCGTCTCTTCTGCCTTGGCTAAGAGACCGGGTGGACGTCACTTCCGGTAGAAGTAGACCGCGCAACTTGTGTGCAGGAGAGGACACCATTGCTGATCCGGACGCTATCACTGGCTTATGAGGGCCTATCTCATAACTGCTCGAAATACCGTTACACTTGTGAGTGGGCATTTGTCTGTTTTTATTGTTCCCTAAACTTATTGTTATACTTTAATGCACTAGGTGTGCGCCTGTTTTTTCTTTTCTTTTCTTCCATATATATATATATATTAGCGTCCGGGGCACAATGTAGCTATGGAGGCTCCCGCATCCAGGAAAGCTAAGGGAAGGAGCTTAGCTCCGCATTGAGTGGCTGCAACAGAGAGACGGAGGAAGATGAAGTCGTCATCTTTGGAAGGAGCGGGGTCCCAGAGAGATCTGAGGAAGTCAGCTGAACTGGGGGTCACTGCTACAAAGTGTACTCATCCGTATAATTGGGGTGAGAAGGAAGAGCAACAAGTGGCAAGGCCTGGAACTGCTCAGGTTTTAGTGGCTGGAGATTCATGGCAGGAATTAGCACACACTGGAGCCTCCAATGCCCGGATGCACAAAGCTATGCTAAATCAGGGCAAATAACGTGACGTGATCTAAAACAGAAACAGACATTATTTTCCCTGAGTTTAAAGCATGTCCCCATAGGTAATTGTATTATCTCATTAGCATAGGTTTAAGATCTACCCCTATCATAGAATGCATCAGTAACACTACACAACTTTCAATACCTTACGGCGCATGCTGCAAGGGAAAGGATATGGGCAACACAGTTAATGTTACGTTAGCACTACATTGCATTCGCTTCAAATAAAGTACCAAGTTACTTTTATACCTTCCTGAAACACTTGTTTAACAACATGCGGAGAGACACCTGTGAGCAAAACAGAACACACCTGAGATGCCTGGGAAATATGCTAATTGTAATCATTTGGATATACTTTGCATATACAAATTTGCATATTTCCCAGGTACCTCACGTGTGTTGAGTTGTGTTCACAGGTATCTCTCCACATATGTCTCTCTCCTCTCCAGTAAAACCCAGATTTCAGGGTCAGGATGGGAGTAACTTCGCCGTTAGGTTTGACCTAAATAGCCTAATTGAGCTTAGTACATCTGGGCCTAATGCCTTGAGTGGAAAAATTGGGTAGTGTTCAAGACCGAGCTGTTTAGTTCCCTGTTTAGCAGGACAGTAGCAAGGGTTTCAGGACGGTGTTACAGGGGTGCAGTGGGTATATCCTCTGTCAGGTAAAGACAAATGTGGGGAAAAAAAGAGTATATTGAGGTTATTATATTTATTACTGGTTAACAAGGAAGTGTAAGGGGAAAATGATAAGTCTCCGGATGATAAAAAGAAGCTAATTCCCAGATCGGTTAATAAGAGGCTGCAAGCCATTGAAATATTTATTTTTATTATTTATTTATAAAAATGTGTTACCAGGAAGTAATACACTGAGCGTTACCTCTCGTTTTCAAGTATGTCCAGGGCACAGAGTTATAACAATACATGGTTACATTAAATGAACAGGGTTATACGTGTTCTAGGGGGAAAAGACCCAACAGTTTGCATGTTGTCGTTCAATCATATATTTTTTGGGAGGTAGAAAACTGAACGGCTACTTCGGTAGATTTCGTAAGACCCCTTTAGATGGAAGTGGTTCTTGGGTGGTTACTGCCAAGGAAGTGAAGGTTTAGGGATCCCGATATTTTACTCATTCATGGGTGAAGTAATGAGTTGGATGAAATGGAGACGTCAGAATGGATTCATCTAGTTAGAAGGGGTTTGGCACAGAATTATTTCCCTTTTTTGCAATGCATTGGTCTTGTGATCAGAGGTTGTTCCTCGTTTTAGGTGGCTACTTTATAAGCATTTAAAACCACTAGAGAGATATCTAAGGAAATTAAATAAGGCAATTCCAGTTTTTATAAGGTCACAGAGTAGCCTTTCAATTAGGCACATGTACTTGGTGGCATAGGCCTCTACAGAAAGCATTTGGTCTGTCTGTCAGACATACTTCTGGATGTCTTTAATTTGGGATTACACTGAGAAATGGAAAGGGTTTAATTTATAATGGGAACGCCGAGTCCAATCTGATTGTGTCATCTAGACTCGGGAAGGCAGTTATTCTGCTGGTTATGCTCTTGCCTGGGAAGCAGAGTTGGTTGTTACAGGTTACAGGTATGTTTTTATTAACCCTTGTGGCTGGGAGGAAAAGGAATATTACTGCTATGATTGTGCTTAATAATAAACAATGCTTTGGCCTTCACCCCCATATCCAGTGTTTTATCTCTTTATGACTGCTTGTTATGTTTCAGAGTAAGGGGACATATGCGTCCTTGGCAGGACATTGCTGTAAGGCCACAGTTTAAACATCTATGTCCAGTTCCCTTTTTATCAAGCATTACAAACGAGTGGTACCAATTGGGCATGTTCCTCTTGGCAGTGCCTAATCCTCCAGCGTCATTGACCATGCTGTTATTGTGTAAATCAGATTAAATCTTCTTGGCACTATGTCCTTCTTAAATCCATCCCTTGGGGAACCTGGTAGGTAGTGTCGGCTACCTGCTGGACACCGACCTATCGACTCATACAGGTTAGCGGTGAGTCCCCCACCTGGATTTTTAGCATATTTCACAGCCCAGGTCTGCGTACTCACCGCTGTCTCATTGGTTACATCAAGGGAGCGCAAACTTTCCCCCTGCCTGCGCTCCCCCCTGCACGCGCCCCCTCTACTTACCTTGTCTTCGGCGTCAAATGGTGACCCCGCGGTGTAATTTGATGCCACGTTGCTATGGCGGCACGTCGCCCAAGACAAGGTAAGGGACGTTGCAGAGGCCCCACACGATCCCCCGGATTTAATTTAAATGCCTTGGGGGAAGAGCGCGGGGCCACTGCAACCGCTGCGCCCCCCTGAAAAATCTTGTGCCTACATTTGCAGGGTTTTAAGATACGTAACAATAGCTGTTGGCACACACCAGCAGGACCCACAGATCTGCCCTGCAAACCCCCCTCCCCTCCCTCATGCCTATGGTGCCTGCAGCAGCCTAATGGAGGTACAGCTGAGCATGAGCTCAAATCAGCTGCCAACACTGCAACTGACTGAACCAGGAGGAGAGTTAGAGGTGGTCACTATGCTGGTAGGTATGGGGGTGAGGGGCAGGGGGCACATTGAGATACATTTGGGGGGTCAGGGGCACATTAGAGTGCATCGTAGAGGGGGGTCAGGTGCACTTTGGAATGTATTTGCGAGAGTCAGGGGTACACTGGATGCTTGGGGGGAAGTGGCATAACCACCGTCCTGCTAAACCCCACAATGCGGGGGGCCAGAGACTGTGTGAGTCTCAGCCCGGTGGCGGCCAAAGTTCAGGGCCAATGTCAGCATCCAGATGCTGGAGTCTCTGCTTGTTGCGGGGCCCTCACTCCGCAGAGAATTGTTACTCATCTTGCCTGGTTCCCCGGTCGGTGCTGGAAGTTGGGCCCTCCCAAAAGTGGCCCGCGTGGCCAGCCGAGCTCTGCAGTGCTGCAGCTACCCACACCGACATGGCCGAGACCGGAACAGCCGAGCAGGCCTATCACCCAGTTACGGACCTACATTTTTGCCACCTGTACTCTCAGGGGCAGCTCTGCTCCTTAGCGTATTGATGTTATAACGTTATAACCCTGCTTCCTGTCATCCCACCCCAAATGTAATAACTACTAGATTGCACCTGGATTGAAAACTGGTTGAAGGATAGATAACAGGGAGTTGTCGTAAATGTAACATTTTTCAGGTTGAGCTAAAGTCGTGAGTGGAGAACCTCAAGGATCGGTACTGGGACTCCTGCTTTTTTGGTTTGTTTTTTCAACTTAAATTTTTTTATTGGAGTTACATGTACAGACATTGTTTCACAGCCCATTGTATCATTTCCAATTACAAATTTTTTTTTAACATACAACAACAACCTTCCGACCGCAGCTGAAATGTAAGCTACTAAAGACAGAAGACACTACAGACAAGACATAACAGACAAGGGATCCGGGGGCGGGAGGGGGGGGGGAGGGAAGAGGGAGGGAGGGGTGGAGGGAAGAGGGAGGGAGGGGGCGAAGGGAACCGAGGCGTCGTGCTTCTTTGCTTGCTGCTGTCCTTATACAGTCCTAATAGATGATATTTATTGTATCTATCTGGGGGCAAGGCCTTCCTTCGTGTCCGCTTACCGATCCTCTATCGGTGGGGCTGTCCTCTACCAGTTCGTCGCTGTGTCGTGTCGTAGATCTGACCCTCAAAGGAGAACGCATCTAATCTTATCATTGAAATATCGTGGCGGCATCCACCCCTGGGATATCTAACTGGGCCAGCCAAGGTGCCCAGACTTTTAGAAAATTTGTGCCGGTGTCATTAACTAAACTTGTTAATTGTTCCATCCGGCAAACATGCCAAATCCTGTTTCTGATCTTGGGGATAATTGGGATTTCTTGTTGCTTCCACAATGCTGCGATCTCGCACCTCGTGGCTGTTGCAAAATGCGCGATCAATTTATGCGCCGCATTTGACAAACCCCGGATCCGTCTGCCCAACAGGAACACCCACGGGTCCAGGGGGATCTCCAAACCGAGAACCCGCTGTATCCAGTCTCTAATCTGTTCCCAAATAGGGGCCACCCTTGAGCAAGACCACAGCATGTGTCGCAAGTCTGCCACCTCCCCACATTGTTTAGGACAGAGCGGGGAGTAGCCCCTAACAAATTTAGCTAGTGTGTTCTCGTTGGGCGTCGCTGGACACATCACTTCCCTGAACATTCTAGATGTAAGTCCCCTTGTGTCCGTACCTCTAGAACACAGCTGCTCAAAATTAGTTTGTGCCGGTCTGATTGGGGTTTTATTGTAAAAATCTCTGATCTGAAGGTATCTAAAGAATTCCTTATTTGGGATAGCTTTAGTGGATTTAATTTGCTCAAAAGTTTGTATATATTTTCTACCCTCCAGATCTTTAAGACGGGTTATCCCCGTTTGAATCCAATTTAAAAGGTTCTTGCTATTCAGTCCTGGAGCGAAGTTTGGGTTGCCGACAATTGGCGTCATCAGTGATCCTTCAGTACTCAAATTACAGCTAAATTTAGTGGCCTCCCAGACCCTTAGTGAATTGACCATGGTCTGTAGCAGTATTTCCATCTTGCGTACCCCTCTTTTGGGTAGCCAGATTAAGTTTTGGAGTTCAATCGGTGCACAGCAATTCCTCTCCAACTCTACCCATCTCCGTAAGCTTGGGTCCGTGTGCCATTGGAGAATCTGCCCTAATTGGGCTGCTTTGTAATAAGCCAGCAAGCAAGGCACAGCTAAACCTCCTCTTATTGTGGGTCGCTTCAAAATACCCTTTGCAATTCTTGGGTTTTTCTTATTCCAAATAAATTTCATGATTTGTGACTGTAGGGAAAGGATGTCAGAATGTACCAAAGGGATAGGGAGACTCTGGAAAAGATATAACATCTTTGGGAGGAGGTTCATTTTCACGCTATGTATCCTCCCAATCCATGAAATACTCCCTTTCATCTGTAGCCATGCTGTAAAATGGCTGCAGTCATCTCTCCTGCTGACAGTAAGGCCTGGTAAGTTATGGGCATGCCAGCAGTAATTATGGAGGTTTGCCCTCACACCCTGGTGAGGTGCCCTATGTATGGATGGGAGTGGTCACATGCTCTGAATCCATAATTAGTGATGTCAGAGTTGTGTCAGCCCCCAGAGGATACATAAGGCACAGCACTGCCAAAAGTTAGTTCGAGAAGTGGTTGCTAAGCGGTTGAAAGGTTCGGTTCTGCAATGTTATGCCAAGAGTATAGTTAGACACTGCAAAGTGATGAGACTGTGACCAGGGACCTGGCACAGGAAAGACATCCCTGCGGGGATAGGGAATCCCCAAATCAAAGACAGAGACATACCTTTCATAGGAAATAAAAAACAGAGAAAATACTGTGCGCTACTATCTAACCCAGAATATGGAATATAAATAAAGTGCAGTGACTAAATCACATAGATAAGTGAACAAGAAATAAATCACAATAACCACAGTGAGGGTGTATATAAGAAGAAATTATATCACATAACCGTGTATTTGTAGAGGCGTCTGCTGCTATAAACACAGGGGGTGGCTCAGCACCCCCCACACTCTAAGAAATGGAAACAAAAGAAACAGCGCACAACGCCAAATAGTGAAGCAAGTATTGCTATATATTAGTAATTACAGGGTAATAAATCTGCGTACATCAAAACAGTGGAATAGGTGCATTTAGTGTGTTTCACACAAGTTACCACTCAGCAACTGTTGTCAGAAAAGTCTGGAGCTTGCTTCTCTCAGCGGGGGCGCTACGTTGGTTCAGGAGCAGGATTAATGTCCAAAACCCCTCATCCAGCAGTACCTCGCTCCCAAGGGGATTTCCCTTTACAGCAACCAGGCTCCGTTGCAGGTATTGGTGCTTGGTGGGACCGCTCGCGCTTCCAAGCCGTCTGGTGCAGCTCGTGTAGCTCAGCGAGCAGATCCACTGTGCGGGGGTGAGACCTCAGCTCTGCAAGGGTACACTCGGCGTGCCACGTTGTCGCTCCGTCGCGGGATACTGCGTGATGACGTCACAGTCTCCGCAGCAGTGAGGGAACCGGCAGGGAGGCAGTCAAAGTCTCTCAAAGTCTCTCAGAGTCTCTCATAAGCCCAAAATTACCACCGGGAGTGATACTAGCAGGGTGAAGCCAATGGAGGCAATGGCAATATTAAAGCACTAGATAAAAATCATCCAACATGTTTCGTAGAATAAACTACTTCTTCAGGGAAGTAGCCTCCATTGCCTCCATTGGCTTATGAGAGACTCTGAGAGACTTTGAGAGACTTTGACTGCCTCCCTGCCGGTTCCCTCGCTGCTGCGGAGACTGTGACGTCATCACGCAGTATCCCGCGACGGAGCGACAACGTGGCACGCCGAGTGTACCCTTGCAGAGCTGAGGTCTCACCCCCGCACAGTGGATCTGCTCGCTGAGCTACACGAGCTGCACCAGACGGCTTGGAAGCGCGAGCGGTCCCACCAAGCACCAATACCTGCAACGGAGCCTGGTTGCTGTAAAGGGAAATCCCCTTGGGAGCGAGGTACTGCTGGATGAGGGGTTTTGGACATTAATCCTGCTCCTGAACCAACGTAGCGCCCCTGCTGAGAGAAGCAAGCTCCAGACTCTTCTGACAACAGTTGCTGAGTGGTAACTTGTGTGAAACACACTAAATGCACCTATTCCACTGTTTTGATGTACGCAGATTTATTACCCTGTAATTACTAATATATAGCAATACTTGCTTCACTTTCATAGGGAAGTAGCTGACTAATTATGTGTGGCTAGAAGATCACTGTGAGGGGCAGTTAGCCCACAACCGTCAATAAAGATGTTCCTGATTAGAGACACTCTCGTGTGTAAGTGTGGAGTTATTGCACAGAGAGGAGCACCACGGAGGAGTTCCTCACCAGGACCATCCACAAGCTCACGCTGGGATCCTGATGAGGTGGAGGCGCTGCACTGGATCTAGGTAGGACTCAAGCACACTACCTCAGCTGCCTGTCTGGGTTGGCAATCCCCACACAACATCATGCGGGAGACTCAGGAGTCCTGTTGCCAACAGGTGCACCACCAGACATCACACTGTAATGGGGACTGGTTAGACCACATGGGCCAATATGAGATTGGGTGGGCCAGGCCAGTCCAGAAAATCCGTTACATTTGGAGGCGCTGCTGAGAGGATAGACCTGTCAACAGGACAGGCTTTTGCTAGGTCACTTGGAAACAGGGAGAGTGTCTGCTGCCACTTTGTGCTGCGTTGGGACGGACCTAGGGGTAGTCAGGGGGCTGATGGAGTTTGTCAGTTCGCAGGGACGACCTAGGGGCCTGAAAGGAGTTGGGGGTTTGGAGCCGGGCTATAGCTGTCCTAGTCACCTTGAGGTAGTGCTAGTTGGTAGGATGCCTAAAGGGATAGCCTGTTAACGTGGTCAGGAATCCTGGAGAGGGTCTGCACTAGGCTAACCAAGACAGGTAGACGCCCCAGTACTGCATGTAAGCCCCAGAGTACTCTAGCCCATTCCAGACCACTTACCGTAGGGAGCACAGACTGGGAGGAAGGAGATACAGCAGACACTGAGAGAGTGAGCCTAGCCTGAGGTAGTGCATACATGAGTCCAGCCTACATTAGGTACACATGGTGGTGCATCAGGGAAATCTTTATTGTGCCAGTGTGGAGGCTGCCCTGCAGAGAGGAGCTCCATGTACAATAATCACGGTAACAATATATCTATGGCGACCGCAAGAATGGTGGATCCGCGCGGTGCGGATAGTCCAAATTGGCGACCGGAGGCTGATGGGGAGAGCACACCTGGTGTGCGCCCCGCTGAAGAGCAAGCTGTTACTGATATGTCTGTCACGAGCCTGCTATGGAGTGGAGTAAGAGCAGTGGCCGCCCCGTTTTGGTCCTGCCTAGGACACCGAGGCGCTACCCTGGAGGACTGTGTTGAGGACATTGTTATAATGTAGGAGACCACAGTGAGAGTGAATGTCAGTCGGCATACAAACAGATGAACGCTACCTCATTCATTGACCAGACTGACAGTGCAACCCAAAATGGTGGCTCCCGCTTCCCTGGGAGACCGCGTGGGCCGATTGCAGAGAATTCTGCAAATGCAAAAATTGCAAGGAATTGGCCAGAAGCGGCGCCAACAGGAGAGCCCCGCCCGCATGGGGGGTATGGCGCGAAAGCTGCGGCCGCGCCTTCATGGACAGTGACTCACTCAGCCCCAGTGCTGAGTCAACCGATTAGCCTGTGGGACCCTCCCCTAATCTCAACCAGGGGGAGTGGTTTCCAACTATGCCCCATGGGTATGAATTCAGCGGAGCAAAGCGCTGGTGAGGCGACAGCGCTGCTACCAAAAGTAGTCCCTGCAGCTGGTGTTGTGTGCGGAAAGGAAGGGTATTTTGCACGCAAGGCAGCTGCAAGAAATCAGCTGGGGTTGGCGCCAAAGGAAGAACCCCACCCAGTTGGGGATAAGGGCGTGAAAGCTGTGGCCGCGCCCTCTAGGACTGAAAGAGGTGCGGCCTCAATTAAAGGACATCCTATCCCATTGTGGGACCCGCCCATAATCGCTACTACTGGGGGCGGGTTCCAATTGTGTCAGATGAAGGCGGAGCTGAACAAGGGAGTGGCTGACAATCCAACCTCTGTTGGTCACTCACGCGGAACCAGCTTCCAGAACAGACCATTGTTGAAAGTGGCTCCCACCAGGACAATGGCCTGCTCCCCAGACGTGAATAAGATGGTGTCCACTCAGCCCTATGCAGTACCAGGGGGGGTACTGGTGATACGCGTAGCGGGCGCTGAGACAGTGGTGGGCCTCTGCCTGCAATACAGACGGCCCGGCGGTACCATGGGTACAGCGGCGCGCTGTCCACAGTGTGGCACGCAGTACCTGTGGCCTATGCCCACATTTGCGCCAATCCAGGCAAATGACCCAATGGGGGACTCGGCTAGGCTGTCCGCCGAGTCCCCCGGTGCACTATGGACCAAGGGTGCAGATCCCGGAGAATGGGGATCGAAGCTAGTTAATACGGCTGGGTCCGAAGAGCATGGAGCGATCGGTCAAGCGACTGACCGGGAGAAGAGAAGGCGGTCGCCACGATCGGCGACCCCAAGTACCCTTAACGTGGATTCCTCGGACGAGGGACCCAAAGAACTACCCAGTACCCTGGTCTGGCCGGTGGCGGTGTCCTGCGGAGGAAATGGGGTGAAAAGACCACTTACCGGGAGTGACAGTGGGAGGAGTCGGGTGTCGCCGGTGGAGCGGAGACCGGAGAGGCAGAGCCCAGCCGTTCCCGGGACCGGCGGGACCAGCAGTGACGGGCGATCCACGCCCACCCTGCGGACTGGTAAGAATAGTCCTTGTTCTTGCCAGGCTCCGGTGCTGACACTAGCAGAGGAAGGGCCGTGCCAGGCCAGGACAGCGCACGTGGGCGCAGGCGGACTTCCGGATATCATCGTGGAGGAAGAGATCCCACATGGGGGTCCATCCCAAGATGGCGGCACCTCCGCGTCCGGTGATGACGTCGTTTCCGGCGGAGGCAGCGGAGCAGCCGAAAAGAGATCACCAACGCTTCGGCGATCGGGCAGTGGTTCCCGATTGACTAGGAAGACCAGGAGCAAGCGACGGACCGAGGAGGGTGAGACACAGCCGGCGGTATCACCGCTCAGTGGTACGGGACAGTCCGATAACGGAGAGCGGGTCGGAACCCCGCGGCTGCCAACCGCCTACCCCTATGACCAACCCCACGCCCTAGATAATGCCCCTGCCCCAGTCACCTGTTCCCGGGGATCCTCGTCCAGTTTGGGGGTGTCGGAATGGTCCTTGGGGGTTGGTGATGAACGGACTGGGGAGAGACTAGGCAGCTTTGCCTCCGAGGGTGGTTCAAGGGGTGGAGGACAATTGGGGCACGTGTCGAAGTCTCGATGGGTGCCTGAAGAGGCTGATGTGCAATCGGAGGAGACGCCGAAACATGAGGTGGTCCAGACCCCGTTCAGCGGGGACCTCCGGGGTATGCTCTTGGGGGGGTACCGAAGAGGGAGACTCTCTAGAGTCTGGGCCCGAGAGGCCTAGGGAGACCCGTTGGTGGGCGCCCTTATTTGAGGGATATGTGGGGTGGATGGACCGCACGCGGTTTCTGCTAGAAAAAGATGATGTGGTGGACTACTGTTGGGCTAAAGGGGAGTTCACGCCCGCCGAGAGAAAGAAGGAGTTACAGTTCAGGTGGTTCCTGATAGGCCGGAACGAGATTGAACCAATGGGTCCTGAGATATTATCAGACCCTGTGGACCCAGATGAGCCCTTGTCCTGGGTATTACCAGGGAGAGCGGGGAACGCCAATTTAACCAGGTGTAGCCGGGCTGAAAGGGCCATTACTGCAAAATACAAGTACTCCCATGGCTTGGAGTATCCATACATCCCAGAACCCCTCATGCAGGAGATTGAGGATAACAGGGACCAATGGTTAAGGGAGACCATAGAAGAATACATGGTCAATAAGGGGGTGCCATTACTGGCAGTAAGGCGGAGGAAAGAATAGAACACTTAATAAGGGTCGGGAGGTTAAGAAACCCGATCCCCGGCACTATTATTAGGAGGTACTGGGTAGCATTGCGCGAGTTCGTGGCTGCTGGACAGGGAGTGTTTGGCGCGATGTGATTTGTTCATAAATCTGCATTTTCTAATAAAAATGTGTGTATGTTCCATTTTACAGTGCTTCCTGAGGAAAGGTACTTCAAAATTAGGTCCCAGCCGGGGACGGTGGGATTCACCAGGGGGAGAATGTAGCCATGCTGTAAAATGGCTGCAGTCATCTCTCCTGCTGACAGTAAGGCCTGGTAAGTTATGGGCATGCCAGCAGTAATTATGGAGGTTTGCCCTCACACCCTGGTGAGGTGCCCTATGTATGGATGGGAGTGGTCACATGCTCTGAATCCATAATTAGTGATGTCAGAGTTGTGTCAGCCCTCAGAGGATACATAAGGCACAGCACTGCCAAAAGTTAGTTCGAGAAGTGGTTGCTAAGCGGTTGAAAGGTTCGGTTCTGCAATGTTATGCCAAGAGTATAGTTAGACACTGCAAAGTGATGAGACTGTGACCAGGGACCTGGCACAGGAAAGACATCCCTGCGGGGATAGGGAATCCCCAAATCAAAGACAGAGACATACCTTTCATAGGGAAGCAGCTGACTAATTATGTGTGGCTAGAAGATCACTGTGAGGGGCAGTTAGCCCACAACCGTCAATAAAGATGTTCCTGATTAGAGACACTCTCGTGTGTAAGTGTGGAGTTATTGCAAATAGAGGAGCACCACGGAGGAGTTCCTCACCAGGACCATCCACAAGCTCACGCTGGGATCCAGATGAGGTGGAGGCGCTGCACTGGATCTAGGTAGGACTCAAGCACACTACCTCAGCTGCCTGTCTGGGTTGGCAATCCCCACACAACATCATGCGGGAGACTCAGGAGTTCTGTTGCCAACAGGTGCACCACCAGACATCACACTGTAATGGGGACTGGTTAGACCACAGGGGCCAATATGAGATTGGGTGGGCCAGGCCAGTCCAGAAAATCCATGTCCACATCCATGTCCTGAGATCCTCACCCAATGTCTTATAGGCTTGTAGCATTTGTGCTGGGAAGGAGGCCCCTGCCAGTATTTCGTTGAATAGCTTTAACATTTGGGGGGCTAGTATTTTGATATACTTCTTATAGTATAAATTTGAGAAGCCATCCGGCCCTGGTGCTTTGGCAGGTTTTAATGCTTTGAAGACCTCAGAAAGCTCCTCTAGCGTAAAGTCCGTTTGGAGCGCCTCCCTCTCACTTCTTCCCAAGACCGGCAAATTCGCCTCTTTTAGGAAGGTCTTTAATGACTCTCCTGTTCTAGCATTGTGGGTAACCTTATCTCCATTATATAGCCTTTCATAATATTTTTTAAACTCCTCTACAATTTTCCCAGGAATGGAGGTGAGGTAGCTCTGGGACTCCTGCTATTTAACTTGTTTATTAATGACCTTAAGGTTGGCATAGAGAGTAAAGTCTCCATCTTTGCTGATTCTACTACCCTACACAATTTTGTATAATCAGAGCAGGATGTAATTTCTCTCCAGAAGGACTTGGAGAGACTGGAAACCTGGGCAGGTAAATGGTAGATGAGGTTTAATACAGATACATGTAAGGTTATTCATTTGGGAAGCAAGAATAAAACGGGTAACTTACAATAAATTAGGAGAATCCTTGATGGAGAAGGATTTAGGAGTGCTTGTAGACAGCAGGCTTAGCAATAGTGCCCAAAGTCACGCAGTAACTGCAAAGGCAAACAAGATCTTATCTTGCATTAAACGAGCAATGGATGAAAGGGAAGTAAACATAATTATGCCCCTTTATAAAGCATTAGTAAGACCACACCTTGAATATGGAGTCCAATTTTGGGCACCACTGCTTACAAAAGATATTATTGAACTAGAGAGAGTGCAGAGAAGAGCCACCAAATTAACAAAGGAGATAGAATATCTAAATTATAAGGAGAGGCTAGCTAAATTAGATGTATTTACATTAGAAAAGAGGCGTCTAAGAGGGGATATGATAACTATATACAAATATATTAGGGGACAGTACAAGGAGCTTTCAAAAGTACTATTCATCCCAAGGGCAGTACAAAGGACTCAGGTCATCCGTTAAGGTTGGAGGAAAGGAGATTTCACCAGCAACAAATGAAAGGGTTCTTTACAGTAAGGGCAGTTAAAATGTGGAATTCATTACCCATGGAGATTGTGATGGCAGATACAATAGATCTCTTTAAAAAAAACGTTGGACATCTTTTTAGAAAGGAAAGATACAGGGATATACCAAATAAGTAAAATTGGGAAGGATGTTGATCCAGGGAGTAATCTGATTGGCAATATTTGGAGCCAGGAAGGAGTTTATTTTTCCCCTTATGAGATATCATTGGATGAGATTTCACTAGGGTTTTTTGTTTACCGTCCTCTGGATCAATATACTGTAACGATGTATCTATAACTATGTAACTCCACCTGCTAGTGCAATAACACTGCTTGCTGTCATTTTTCCACCCACATATGTAATAACTCCACCTGGTGCTATAACCCCGCACGTCACAGACCCCCACACCAAATGTGTCAGTCTCGTTTCACACTTTTAGATGGTAAAGTCTCGAAGGCAGGAAATACCCTTTCATATTGTTTCTATTTATAGTCGTTGCACTTACTCTTATATTGAAGAAACAATAACTTATGCTTGACCTGGCTTTATGAACAATATTTTGCAGATACAATTAGTTGAAATGCACATGGGGAGGGAGGGGGCTCATGTTTAATCTGTTAGGCAAATATTAAAGTTCTTCATAAATGATCTTCTAGTACGGGAGCCTTCGTGACCAGAATCTCTCCTTCGCTCTTCTGCGGCACCTATAGAAAGGGGTCTGAAAATGTCATGTCTATGAAGGTTCAGAGATGAGTTTACAGGGGTTTCACGTGAAAAAATCCCTCTGGCTTAGTTGTGAACGCTCACTTAAGTTGCTAGGCTGTTTCCTGTAATGCTGGCGAGGATGTGACACATTTTAGAGTAATCATTTGGAGTAATGAAGACTTCTCGGGTGTCTGATAATGTATTAAACAATTACTTTAACAATTGAAACCCTTCAGGAATGTGGAGGTCTCCAGAAAACAGCACAGCACATTAATGATGAGAGAAGTGTTGAAGAGAGAAGAGTAAAAAAATGTGAATATCCCTGAAACATGAAAAGCCCCATCTACTGGACAGAATCTAAATTGCAGAAATCTCTCCCCGCAGCTTGTATTGACCTCTCAAAACGCTAGGCCAGACATATGTCTCCAGAGATGACTGGAGAAGAGCAGGTGTAGTCCCACTTCACAAAGCGGAAGTAAGGAAGAGGCAGGTAACTACAGGCCAGTAAGCCAGAAAAAAGAAAAAGTGCTGGAAAAAGCGCTTAGATATAATGCATAAAATATATGTGTATACTCAATGTGATAAAAATAAAATTAATCTAAAACAAGAGTACAAAGAAGCTCACGTGTATGTGTGAGGTAGGCAGCCTGATAACGCTGACTGAACAAAGTCAGGAAACATACAAGGAAAACATAAATACAGACCGGCGCCTTGGAAAATAAAGTCCAACAAATATCCAGATACACTGGCAAGCGCTATACTCCTTGTGGGACAGTCCTGTTCATCCGGATCAACCTTGTAACTTCGTGGAAGGCATCCGAGATATATGGAATAAAGCACAAAGATATTACATAGTGTATACTGCTGTAAATATAGGACAAACTAACATATAACACTAATGAACAACACTGACAAAGGACAGCAAACAAACAACATTTAACATACAAACACAAGGCTGTAATCACAATTTAAACTAATTTATTAAAATATTAAATGGACACAAAATATCCATAAAAAGAAGAAGGTTCTCTGTTGAAGGCAATATGGTGGTTAAAACCAGAATCCTACTTACAACAGGGCAAGTTAAAGCTTGCATGTGTGTCCAAATCTTTAGCAAGGCAGCGCCTATTCTCCCCCAACAGCACAGGCGTCTGCAGCTCCTGTGGCAACGCTGTTTGTGTGTTCTGTGAAGGCACACGCTGGGGGCAGGGGCTGCTCCTGGATGCCACGAAGTTACACGGTTGATCCGGATGAACAGGACTGTCCCACAAGGAGCATAGCTCTTGCCAGTGTATCTGGATATTTGTTGGACTTTATTTTCCAAGGCGCCAGTCTGTATTTATGTTTTCCTTACAGGCCAGTAAGCCTAACCTCAGTAGTGAGGAAATTCATGGAAACATTGCTAAAAGAATTGGGAGCACCTAGGGTTACGCAAGGGCTTTTTAAGGTGTTCACCCCCCCCCCCCCCCCAAATATGTAATAGCGAATCTCAGGCAGTATAGTGGGGTCCTGAGCCTGTGTGGGGACTGTGCACTTATGAAGGCACCAAACTGCACCTTAGCATGGGGGGTATAGCATTCAATTACGGCAGCAGCTTCCAAAGTCGCTCCCCACTATGCTTTGCATCCACAGCAGCAAGGCATTGTGGGACGTGACTTTGGAAGCTCCTGTAGTGAGTGACAGCTATACCCCCCCTGCTGCCTGCACACACAATGAGGGGCAGTTTGGGGTCTTATTAAGCGTGTGTTCTCCCATGGCCGGCTTGATGGTGGTTCCATCGATGCCATCGCACCGAGCCCCGCAATTACAGAGGCCCTGCGCTCGTCCCCACAACAGTTAAACTGATTGTCGGGGGAGAGCACGGGGTCTCTGTAAGGATCTCTTACCTGGTCTGGCAGCATCTCCTGCATCTCCCTTCCTATGGTGTCCCGTCATTGCACCGCGACGTAAAATGGGGTCACGTTGCCATGACAACGCGATGTCACAAGGCGACACGTCACATGGCGCCGCGTTGCCATGACAACGTGACATCATTTGAATCCGCGACGTCTGAGATGGAGAAAAGCCCGCCCTCTGTCCCCCCCCCCACGAGCTCAGGACACCATACTGCCTGGGATCGGTCACACCATTTTGTAGTCTGACAAGTCGGCAATAAGATTTATTAATTTGGGGATCGTGGAACAAATATTTTCTATCAGGGGGTGTACAGTGTAAGAAAGTTTGGGATCCGCTGTTCTATAGTTGTGCCATGTCATATTTGAAATAAACCTGAAAATAAAATATATTTGACCACCAGATGGCACCATGACTTAATTCTAAAATTGTAAAAACTACAGGTGCAAGCTCGGATCGGAAGCATAACCGAAATAAAGGAAATAGCTATTTCAGTTCAATCCCCTCAAGTTCCCCTACTTGGAGATTCTAACTCTGTCTCAATGTCTAGTAGCTAAATATATATATATTTGTTCTCAACACGCTTCCCAACCAAGTTGTGTATTACAGTACTCAGCTAACGGTTCTGCCGTACGTTCAAATTATTTCCAAAAACATGACAAACAAGAACGGTTATCTTGCAGTTGACTAATTCCTTCCTACTTTCTGTTATTCTGTTGCTTTTTGTTGGCAATATTGTAAACAAAATATTGTGGTGTAAATCACCAGGTGTGAATAACAGAAATCGTAAGAGACCTCAGCTTCATAGCTAGAATATTACTCAGTGTCCTGAGTTCAAATCCCATTTGAGATACTTTGTTTTCTGTTCATGTTTGTATGTGTTCTGAGCAACGGGAATGGTACTCACAATATCCTGGGCTGAATTCTGTGAACTGTACTGTACTTATTCCCTGATTCTTTTATCTTTTTCTATTTTTAAATAATCTTATGTAGCAGTGCAAAAGGGTACACGAAGAGACATATGTAGCCCCCTGTAAACAGCTCAGGCTATACCTATCTTCCTTCTACTGTGATAAGTCCTGTTAAGATCAGGCGCCAGTAATCATCATGGGTTTTCCCCCTTCATAGCCCTAACCTGAGTGGTAGACGCAGGCCTGGACTCTGCTGCAGGCGTGAGCAAGAGGGGAGGTTCTGCTGACACCATGAGGGGACGGGCTAGCTCTATATTTAGCCGCCAACTCCGGGGAGTTTGTTGTTCTTCTTCGTCTTTGCTGTGTGCCGTGTTCCTATCTTTTGATGGTCCTTCGAAAGAGAGAGTAGCTTAGGAAGAGTTCGAGCGAACAGTGATATCGAGAGTCTAGAGTTGCTGAGTATTATGCCATAGGCCCCGAATCCTGTGGAACGGTCTGAGGAGTAGCGTGCCGGATGAGAGCGAGAGGAACTGAAACGATCAGCGTCTATAAGTAGAGCTGATAGAATCATAGACTGGTGGACCAATGCCCTCACCCCACTGCCAGGGGTGATGGGGGAGAATTCGAGACCCACCTCGAGGCTAACCTCGGAGGTGGGCCATGGGGTATTGAAGCCCTAGTTCAGACCATCCTGTCGGAAAGTGTGACTTGGAGGGAAGGAGAGGAGGTGAGCGTTCGGTACCTCGTCGGTGGCGATTGTATTGCGGCTGCTAAAAGCCTTATCGTTGGGATATCGTTGCTCTGTCAAATAAAGAGACTGTTCTGCATCCGTAAAGACTGTGTGTGATTTGGAGAGTATAACCCTGGGACCTGAGGGGTTCTTCTATACCGGTCCTGTCCCATTACCCTGGGAGTATAGAAGATGGAGGCGCTGCACCACTAAGAGATCATGGAGGCTATCACCCCAGAAGCCCGGTCCTGGCTCCCCCACAACATCGCGGGAAGCTCAGGCCCTCCTGTTCCTCACAGGTACGCACCACACCGCATGTAATCAGCCCCCATGCACCCCTTACACTCCCGTAGAGTCTGGGGGGGGGAAGCAGGGTTACATTTGGAGGCGCTGCTGAGATGGATATCTATCAGTACAGGACTGGCTTATAGCGAGGCGGAACAGGCAGACTACGATGCACTCTCCCGGTAGGTGTTTTAAGCAGGTAGCATGAGTCAACTGGGGGGGGTCATAGCGGTAACCAATCCGGGGACCATGGCCCAGGGCCCGCGTTACGCAGGGGTGGATAGTTAGAGCTGATCAAGTCCCTTGAGGCGGGTAGCGTGAGGCAACTGGAGGGGTCAGCCTGTTAACCAGTCCAGGGACCATGGCCCAGGGCCCACTATCATGGCCAAAAGCATGAGACGCCCGTACCAAGACAAGAGGTATCTTAACTATCACCCGCACCACAGAGCACTTACAAACCACTCCCGTTTAATGATTCTCCGCCCTCAGGTAACAATTAGAATGGCAGAGTTTGTTGATTAATACATAATCTCTAGACATTGGGTAAACAATCAGGGCAGTTAACTTTTTGATCACCTTGCTTATTCTACTCAGCCGGCTGTCCTTCATGACCCATTAGCCTAGCAGATGGCGCCTGCAAAGGAATCTCTGCAGGATTTTATCCCTGCCTTGGGAAACAACATTAAAGGTGAAACATGGGAACAGGGGAACATACATTTTCAAGGTATAACAAGGTGCAAACCTCATCCCTGGACCGCAGTCCAGTTAACCCCTTGTCTCTCTGGTGAGGTCAGGGGATGGCCATATGGGGTGCAACCCCTTTAATACCGGGCCACCCCCTTCTCCCTCTACAGTCACATACAGTATAAAATGCAGAGTTCACATTTGGAGGGAAAACATGGCCTAGGTACGAGATACCCGTTAGACATGGAGAGTAGGGCACAGGCACATTTGGAGGGAGTATCCAAGATGGCGGCCATCCCTACATGTGCTCCGCGGAGAGGCGAGCTAAAATGGCGGTTCCCGCCGAGCCTGGAGCAAGCACGTGAGATTTGCAAAAAAGGACTGTGAGACAGTTGTGGCGGGAAATGTGCAAGAGTCTGGCGCCAAACGCAGATTCCTTGCAGGAGGAGCGAGTGGCGCGAAAGCCGAAAGGCCACGTCAGGCTGACAAGGAAAAGACCCCGCCACTGGATTCCACCAGAGGGAGGGGGCCCACAATGAGCCAATCAGGAAGGTCCTCCCCCGCGAAGGGAGGGACCAGAGACCTGAGCGAGGAGCGTCACTTTTGTCTGGCGTTCAAGGAGCGAGGAGCTAGAAAACTGAGTTGTCTTCACTCTGAGCGAACCATGTCCGAGATAAGTACCTCCATTAACCAAGTACCTGGAGGCCTACTGGTCGTGGCCGTAGCGGAGCACGAATATGTTCGGTGCTTGTGTGTGCACTGCGGACTACCCGGCGCGGTACCGATTACCAAGGCCCGATGTGCTAAATGTGGCACATTTTACTTGTGGCCAACCGAACCGCGGGATTTGTTCGGCATGCTATGGGGTGCTGCTCCAGGAACTTTGATGGAGGTGGCGGACGACAAAGAAAAGACTGCTCTGGGTCCCCGGTATACCATATCGGGAGGAACCAAGGCTCAGCTTGTTATTGAACTAAGCAAGCTGGCCACCTAGACAAGCGCGACCGCAGTGGAGGTACACAAACGAGGACATTTTGTACCTATATCCACTGGTTGTATCACTGAAGAACAAGGTGACTCCCCAGGGGAGGAACCGATCGTGATTTCTTCGGAGGAGGAGGAGATGGGGGTAACATCAGTGGCGATGCGCCTACTGGCAACCACCCCAAAGGCATCAAAAGAGAACAGACAAGTCTGGGGACCATCCGACGGCAAACGCTGGTGCGGCCGGGGGCCCGTACGAGTCCCACCGCCATGGTGACTCCCAGTGCAACGGAGACGGAGACCGAGACGATCCTAGCGGAGGCCGATGTCATCAAAAAGCAGCGGAGTGGTAAGGAGACCCCACCACCCCCTTACTCCCGCCAGGCGCAGACCGCATTCACGGTGAACGAGAAAGAGAGGCTTGAGGCCTACTTGTTCGATCGTGTACCGGATGTTCCACCGCCACCCCCGGGGGTCCTCGATGCACGGCCGGTGCGTGATCCCGGGGCGGATGGGAGCTCTGCAGGCGATTCGGATAACATCAGTTCCGGTTCCACTGGGAGACAGACCAGTTTTGGGGAGATGTTCTCCCCGCAACAGATAGCCTCTGCCATGGCCAGGGCTAAGCTACAGAGTCGAGGTCCCTCCCGAGAGCCCCAAAGCATGAGGGGGAGTGCCGCTAAGAAGACGTTCATTGGGCGGGGTGTTACCCATTTGCTGGACAATGTTCTGGACGTTTCCTCTACCCCGGCCCTTAGCCCCCCTGCCTCGGCCACTGCCCCTGCCCCGTCATGAGTGGTGCCACCGGGACCTACCAGGGATAAATTATGTAAATCCCCCAAATACGCTAATGACTTGTGGGATTGGGAGTTGAGTGATGAGGGATCTGAAGGGGAGATACCGTATTCAAGTGTTATACCTGCACCTAACCCTTTGCCGTTTTCTCCTGCAGCTAAAGGGAGAGACCGAGAGTCTCACACTCCCGTAGGGACTGGGTCTACTAGTACAGTGGTGTCCAAGATGAACCCCACTAGGTATTATAATGCCAAGGGACGGAGAGATTGCTCGCGATCTACTGATGCGAGTACGTCCGGTGTATCATCACAAGTAGGTTCTGATGTAGAACGCACTAGTCAGGCCGCTAAGTACGAGCACCGCGATAAATGGTGGGCGCCTTTGTTCACCGGGTACCACGAAGGGATGGACCGTACGCGATTCTTGTTGATCAAGAACGATATAGTAGACCATTGGTGGGCTGCTGGTTCTTTCACTCCGCAGGAGATGGGGGATGAGTTAGATCACCGGTTGAGGGAGATAGAGCAGAAACGTATTGTACCTCAAGGCCCCAGTATACTGTATGACGAAGTAGCCTCCGAGGAGCCATTGTTTTGGGTACTACCAAGCAGGGCAGGGCACCGCACGCTTACCAAGCTAAGTCGAGCCGACCGGGCCATAGTCGCTAGATACCATCAGTCGCACGGTTATGAATATCCCTACGTGCCGGAGCCCATCATGAGAGAGGTTGAAGATAACCGAGACAGTTGGCTTAGAGAGGCAGTTCAAGAGTACCTGCGGACCAAGTACGGTCGGGCGGGTTATCACAATGAGGATAAGATTAGTGAGCTAGTGCGTATATGGAGCATCGGTAGGTGTATTTACATGCACGGTGTTACATACAGGCCTGAGCATGGGCCGGTTCAGTCGTTCGCTGTGACTGTCACTGACCATAATGGACGCCGAGTAAGGAAGCCTGATCCAAGGTACTATCTGTAGGGTTCTCCATGTTGGGAGTACCGGATGTACTTACAATTACTACCTCATTATGCATGTATTATGATTGTTATGTGTGCTGTTTCCCAGGTGCTTCGCCGCAGGATGGTGCTGCTAAAGATAGGTCCAAGTGGGGACCATTGGATTCCACCATAGGGAGAGTGTAGCCCCCTGTAAACAGCTCAGGCTATACCTATCTTCCTTCTACTGTGATAAGTCCTGTTAAGATCAGGCGCCAGTAATCATCATGGGTTTTCCCCCTTCATAGCCCTAACATGAGAGGTAGATGTAGGCCTGGACTCTGCTGCAGTTGTGAGCAAGAGGGGAGGTTCTGCTGACACCATGAGGGGAGGGGCTAGCTCTATATTTAGCCGCCAACTCCGGTGAGTTTGTTGTTCTTCTTCGTCTTTTCTGTGTGCCGTGTTCCTCTCTTTTGATGGTCCTTCGAAAGAGAGAGTAGCTTAGGAAGAGTTCGAGCGAACAGTGATATCGAGAGTCTAGAGTTGCTGAGTATTATGCCGTAGGCCCCGAATCCTGCGGAATGGTCTGAGGAGTATCAGGAGGCTGCGGGCTCCCCGGCGCAGCGTGCTGGATGAGAGCGAGAGGAACTGAAACGATCAGCGTCTATAAGTAGAGCTGATAGAATCATAGACTGGTGGACCAATGCCCTCACCCCACTGCCAGGGGTGATGGGGGAGAATTCGAGACCCACCTCGAGGCTAACCTCAGAGGTGGGCTACGGGGTATTGAAGCCCTAGTTCAGACCATCCTGTCAGAAGAGTGACTTGGAGGGAAGGAGAGGAGGTGAGCGTTCGGTACCTCGTCGGTGGCGATTGTATTGCGGCTGCTAAAAGCCTTATCGTTAGGATATCGTTGCTCTGTCAAATAAAGAGACTGTTCTGCACCCGTAAAGACTGTGTGTGATTTGGAGAGTATAACCCTGGGACCTGAGGGATTCTTCTATACCGGTCCTGTCCCATTACCCTGGGAGTATAGAAGATGCAGGCGCTGCACCGCTAAGAGATCATGGAGGCTACCACCCCAGAAGCCCGGTCCTGGCTCCACCACAACATCGCGGGAAGCTCAGGCCCTCCTGTTCCTCACAGGTACGCACCACACCGCCTGTAATCAGCCCCCATGCACCCCTTACACTCCCGTAGAGTCTGGGGGGGGGGGGAGCAGGGTTACACATAGATATGTCCTGAGAATGATTTCCTTGAAACAAGTGGCATATGTACTTAGAAGCGATATACACCATTCTGAAACATTGTCAACCATTGCCGAGTATGACCTGCATAAATTTGCTATCTAGAGACTCTTTGATAGCATTATTTGTGAACCTTTCTCCACTGATTACAATGGCTAAACCCCGAGACACGCCAACACCCCAAAAACCAGAAGGGAGACTTCAGCTGCCAGGGGGGACTCTTTTGTTGGTAGAACCTATTATAGAACAGCATGGAGGACATTTGTGTCACTGCACTTTGTGTGTTGTGTGTCCTGTGACTGCGTGAAGTTATTTATATTATATTTTTTATGGAATAATGGTGGGCACATTCAGTGTTGTTTTCTTTTCTCCAGGGGGAAAAAAAATGTAAATATGTGAGACGTTTTTATTTTCATAATGAAGAGTAATTTGTTTTCCAATTGAATCGTTTGCCCAGTTTATAAACTCCCCTACCCATATATAAATTTATTTTGAATTAAATTGAGTGTCACGTACGGCTCACCTGTGAGCACATGACCTGTATATGAGAGAAGGGTTAATACGGCTATCCAGCTGATTCTCTTTTCTCCACGCATGGACCCTTGAATGAATAATATCCCCCATCAATCTGTCCCAATATACCCTCTGTCACGAACAGCACACAAGTGAGCACGTGACTTATATGGGTTAATACACACAGCCAACTCGCTTCCCCACCATTCTCCTTCGCTAGGTACTTCAAATGAGTTCATATTTACCCGTACTCTACTACAAAATATATATATATATCCGCTGCCACCACCACAGATATTATTAAAGGTACGTACAGAGCCTCTGGTCTCTGTTTATTAAGAAAACTATGCACTTAACACACAAAAAGCTGTTGTAGCAAAATGTGTCCGAAAATGTAAATGTAATTACTATCTGCAAAGTGTTAATCAGAGGCCAAAGTATTACTTATTAAAGTTCAGCTTTAATATACAAAAATACAGTGCTTAGGTTACAAAAAAAGATTACTAGAACATACGGTTATAAGAAATGCAGACTATTTCATCCAAGAAAAGAAGATAAACAAAAAATTCCTATAAGATGCCACTAAATGTGTGTAAGGTTTCTTCCTCACAAAGGTCTTGGGCTGAACAGTACGAGAAGTCCCATATTTTGTTGACGTCGGGTACTGCCTTGGTTGAAATCTAAATCATAATTAAAAATTAGGGCCTTACATTGTAAACGTCAACTCCACCCAATGGAATGTTAATGACCCAGGAGGACAAAGGACTTTGAATCCACAGCTGCATTCAATCTGAACCCCTTCAGTGTACATCTGCATCGCCCCAAAGGCGGACGCCTGACAGGGTTCCCCAAGAGCTGCTCACCTCTGCACAGAATCAGCTTGCTAAGGTTTAACATCTGTTTTTGCTTGTACTATGTGGCACGTCAACTTCACCCACTGGAATGTTATTGAGCCTGGAAGACAAAGGACTTTGAATCCACAGCTAGATTCAATCCGAACCCCTTAAGTGTACCTCTGCGTTGCAAACAAAGGCGGACAGCCTTTGGCGCAGACGAAGGGCAGCTAAAGAGTGTGAGCCGTTTGCTGATGTTTAGTGATGTTAAAGCTTCTCTATTTCAATCTGAAACTCACCAGCCCTTTTATCCCCTGTACCCAATTTTCCAACTCTATCTGTCCATGAAATATCTGTGAATTTACTTTATAACCTCTGTTCATTTAATGTAACCATGTATTGTTATAACTTTGTGCCCAGGACATACGTTAAAACGAGAGGTAACTCTCAATGTATTACTTCCTGGTAAAAACAGTTTTAATAATAAATTGTGGCTAAATATAATAATGTGCAATCCAATGTTATAATTACTGTGTATTTGGATGGCTGAAAATGTACCTTACAACCCCCACCTTCCCCATGTTCTATTTTATTTCTGTACTCACCCCTTTCCCTTTAAATTTTTGTACCCCTCCCATCCCTCTTTTCAGGGAAAACCCTAAATCAATAAAACATAAAGTTTATTGAGAACAGCATAAGACCACCTCTTTCATCAATCTCTACTGACCGTTTTACCACTTAAAAGGAAAAAAATCCTTCCTTTTGCCTTTAAGACTTTCTAAACCTTGCCAAAATATGTAAAAGACTGAATAACGTTGTTGCTATAATACTTAGACAAAAACGCCATCTCCCCTGTTGCGTCTGTGTACTTAATATTCACGCCTGCATATTACATATGACCATAAAACATTTATTTTTTTACAGAAGAAACAGATATCAGAGCTAATACATAGAAAACTCTGTTTTTTCCTGGAATATTTGATTTGTGTAATCACAACGGTTACAAATATCTATTTGTTATTTTTGCAAATTGCTGTCATGCCCATGATATCTTCATATTTAATGCATTTACTCGTTTTGGAATACCTTGGTTGAATAAGTATAGGGATACTTAGGACCAGTATATCATATTTTTCAGGAGGGGTTATTGAAACTATATCATGCCACATAGTCAGGAAATGAGACTTGAAAGAGTACAGAGCACCGAGTATGGGAGCAGTAATGGCCATTTGTAGCCCACTGCTGGAGGATCCGGCGAGCAATGCTCTGCCTGATCTCCTAGGGGAGGCTAGGCAGGGAAACACTGTGGAGCAGGTGGAGATAGGGGCACAGTTGAGTGCTAGGCAGAAGGGAGAAGCCATGGATATGCTAGCTAAGTATGGGGCCCTCTTCACTGACATGCCAGGGACCACACAGCTCACAAAACACCCAGTGCTCACAGGGGACCTGCGGCCTCTGCATAAGCACGCTTATAGAGTGTCAGCAGAGGTCAAGACAAGTATGGAGAGGGAGATAGAGGAGATGCTGACCCTAGGGGTTATTACTCCGTCCCAGAGTCCTTGAGCAAGTCCGGTAGTCCTAGTTCCTAAGAAGGACAAGACCACCCGGTTTTGTGTGGACTACCGCTTGCTCAACGCTGGGACGGTGTCAGATGCCTATCCCATGCCCCGCATGGATGAGTTACTGGAGGAACTCACGGGGGCAAAGTATCTGACCACTATGGATTTGAGCAAAGGCTATTGGCAAATCCCACTGACCCTGGAGGCTAGGGAGAAGTCAGCATTCATCACTCCAAGTGGCCTCTTGAGTTTTTAGTGATGCCATTTGGGATGAAGAATGCCCCGGTTACCTTCCAACGGCTGGTCAATAGCTTACTGGAAGGGATGCAGAGCTATGCCAGGGCTTACTTAGATGACATTGCAGTCCTTCGTAATTCCTGGGACTCCCATTTAGGACATGTAGCTGCGGTGCTGGATAGAATCAGGGAGGCTGGGCTTACCTTGAAACCCACTAAGTGTATGGTAGGGATGGCAGAGGTCCTGTACTTAGGGCACAGGGTGGGTGGAGGGCACCTCAAACCAGAGCCAGCCAAGGTAGAAGCCATAGTTCAGTGGCCTGTTCCAAAGACCAAGAAACAGGTCATGGCATTTTTGGGCACCGCAGGGTACTATAGGAAGTTTGTCCCACAGTACAGCGCCAGGGCCAAACCCCTGACTGATTTGACTAAGAAGCAACTGCCTGTGCTTATCACCTGGACTCCTGCCTGTGAAACTGCTTTCCAGGCACTGAAAACTGCGCTTGCTGGGGCCCACATACTGGCTGCCCCAGACTATACCAAACATTTCCTCATACAGACTGATGCCTCGGACTATGGCATTGGGGCTGTGTTGAGCAAGTGGGGGACGACGGTAGAGAGCACCCTGTGGTGTACCTGAGCCGAAAACAACTTCCCAGAGAGGTGGCCTATGCCACCATTGAGAAAGAGTGCTTGGCCATTGTGTGGGCACTCAAAAAACTCCAGCCCTATGTGTATGGAAGGGCTTTCATGGTCCTCACAGACCACAACCTCATGAGTTGGCTGCAGAGGGCATCAGGGGAGAATGCCAAGTTGCTAAGGTGGAGCTTGGCCTTGCAAGTTTGAATTTACTATTCAGCACAAAAAGGGTAGTGAAAACAGCAATGCTGATGGACTTTCACGTCAGGACTATCCCTCTGAGATTGAGTTTGTTAAGGGTGCCAGCAGTGCCCCACTCCCCGATAGGGCCAGTGGGCCACAGGTCACCCATTAAGAAGGGGACGTGTAGAGGGAGAAAGGGGGTGGCCCGGTATTAAAGGGGTTGCACCCCATATGGCCATCCCCTGACCTCACCAGAGAGACAAGGGGTTAACTGGACTGCGGTCCAGGGATGAGGTTTGCACCTTGTTATACCTTGAAAATGTATGTTCCCCTGTTCCCATGTTTCACCTTTAATGTTGTTTCCCAGGGCAGGGATAAAATCCTGCAGATTCCTTTGCAGACACCATCTGCTAGGCTAATGGGTCATGAAGGACAGCAGGCTGAATAGCCTAAGCACGGTGATCAAAAAGTAACTGCCTTGATTGTTTCCCAATGTCTAGAGATTAAGTATTAATCAACAAACTCTGCCAGTCTAATTGTTACCTGAGGGCGGAGAATCATTAAACTGGAGTGGTTTGTACGTGTTATGTCTACACCTACAGACAATGCAGATACTTCATTTAGGAAAACGGATCGTTGACCCTGATTTAATTATGGGGCTACCCATAGAGTCCCAGTACACATGAGCTAATTAGCTGGAGGGCATGGGTTAGTCTGTGTCTCCACGTTAGGGATTGGATACAGATAATTAAGAATAGGGTTGCACAGGTATATAAACTGTGCCAACCCTACAGTTTTTAGTTGTGCTTCTGATTCCACCTGGAATGTCACTGGATTGATGGAGAATTGCTAGCTGATACTTCTCCATTCCCCAACCCTAAGTAAGTGTTACCTTCTTGTCCGTTAATTGTACTACATTGCTGTGTTCACCTTATTTAAGGAATAAATTATATTTTATTATATCTAAGCCTCGTTCAGTTCAACCCAAATATTTGGTGTTCATTATATCTTGTCATAAGCTACCGTGACAGACATCCTCCTCTGTGACAGCGGAAAAAGAGTCAAGGAAGGCAGGAGGAGAGTTAGGGAGTCGTGTAGGATGGGAGGAGGAAACAGAGGGGATGTTCTGACGTTTGCATTCCACCTTCCACTTAAAATAGTCAGCAAAATCCTAAGGCTAGATGGAGGAAGAAGAAGAGGCAGCTGAGGGTGGTCTGAGTAGGTAGTCAAAGACATAGAAGAGTTGGAGATCTTAAAGTCTCTTAAAAGGAGCTTCAGTCCCTCAACCTAGAGATTGAATAGAAGTCTCACACCAGGAGACCTGGTGTCTCAACTCAGAAGTACGTAAATGGAAGGAGGACTACAAGGAGGCCCTGAAAATTATAGAGACTGTTAAAAGAGAAAATACAAGCCTGAAAGAGGTAAATTCTGATTTGACTGACCACTTCAGTGAAATGAATAGCAGGCTTCATGAGCTAGAAAAAAGGAATAGACTTTTGGAAGATGAAAAGTTTGAACCATTGGAACAACGCACAAAAGCAGAGCACCGACTGCAGAACCAACTGCACGGTCTGCGTACGCACCTCCAGAATGCCGAGGAGAAGCAGTGAGCTCTGCAGGAAGAGCTCGCGCATGCGCAGAACGGGGGAGAAGCCGAGTCTGTGCATGAGCAAAAGGGGTAGGAAAGACGGAAAATCGTCAGCGGACATAGCAAATGCTATGTCCCGCTTTTCGGTGATTTCGCTTTCCGGCGGCGGCCTAGAACGGAACCCGCCGTATGAGTGGGGCCCTGCTGTATTTACATATTGTGTATAATATTACATTATAAGATATAATATTAACCTTTTTGAATAAGAAAAAAAAATCCCCCTTTACCATCATTTCCTCAGGGAACCCCCACATACTCACACACAACTAAAAACACCCCAAAAATACAATTTATTAAAGGGGAAAAAAAATCTAAAAAATGACAATAAACTTGTTTTCTCACAAACCCCTTTAATTCCTGTGTGTTCCCCCACTGTGCTTAGAGAAAATAACTCTCAGCATTTACACCCACACTGATGTTTTCCATTCACTTATGTTTTTTGAGACCGCTTCCCTTTGGAGATATTTATCACTGGCAAACGATACATTTTGGCGAACACAGAGTGATGCTAACGGACTGTATTGAATCTGACCCATATGCCTCTGTGGCTGTTGTCACGTTCATTAATTACTCCCCAGATTTCTGTACACACACCATTATTTAGCTGTGCTACAGGTATGGAAATGTCCTATCTTACTAAGATAATGACGAGTAATGTCAATGACTGATGACATAACAGAAGCTTTAAACAAATATTAAAAAGTATTCCCTATCACGGGAGATTTATTTAATTTGCAAAAAAAAAAATATGAAGGGCCATATTTACTAAGTAGTATGGAAGACTCCTTTGGAGGTGTCATAAGGAATAGCACCATTTAGTCATTGTGGGCCTTTGTCTTGTGCATTTTTATATTTTCAGTGTATTGCCTAAATAATGTAATTTAGGGAGTTTTTATAAATCCGATCTTTATAAACTCTGCGTTTCTTATCCATCCATCTAAAGCACAAGGAGACATAAGCTGCCTGGTGAATTACGTAGACAAAATGCACTGCACCTGGATGAAGAGAGAGGATGTCGGAGACTGGCCATTCTCCCTGCGTGTGGAAAGGTAGCTTTTTATCACCCAATATAGAGAATTGTGTGTTGCATTCTGTATCTGGAAGCATGCTAAGGCAAAACTTTGTGCTCACAAACATACTTATTTCTGCAGAAGTCAAATAGATAATGGTGCTCAACTCCAGTCCTCAAGACACCCCAACCCCCCCTCCACCCCCCCAACAGGTCAGGTTTTTTTTTTCAAACTTTTTTATTAGGCAGATATAAAATGTACATACAAGGAACGATATGCATAGCCTAATACAGAAACATTTTTGTATTTTTGGGGGGGAAAGGATGGGTTTTAAGGATATTCCTGCTTCAGCACAGGTGATGCAGTCTTCGACTGAGCCACCTGTGCTGAAGTTGGGATAGCAGCAATACTATATTCCCCACTTTTTCTTTCCTTTTCTTATTTGTATATAAAGCGTGTGACAGTGTATAATTCTACACTCTGACCTAAACTGGCAATCGTTTGGGGCTCCTGTTATAAATCTGTCAAAATCCTGCGTGTGTGCCTAACATAATGGCTGCTTCACTCAGTGTAACGCAGCAGCTACAATGTATCCTGATATTACTAAGGTAACATTATCTATTGTTACAGTTTGCAGCTCAAACTGCTGAGAACATTGGCAACAAATGATCACAAACAGGAAAGTGTTGCAAAGATCTTGCACCGCTGGGGAGGTGGTATAAAGTCTGCTATAGAAACCAAAGGATGCTTTAAAACGAATTAAAAATGGCATTGAGAGTTGAATAATATATATTTTTAAATACAGTCACTATTATCTAATACTACAGAACTAATTTATTTAAAAAAATAAACATATAAGATTTAACATGTTTTGCGGCTTTAAAGCGTGAGCTAATTGGGCAGGGTGGGAGGTCTTGAAGATTGGAGATGAGCACACCTTTGCCAGGGTAACAATCTTGTCTTTGCCCTTCACATGGTGCATTATGCCATGTTCCCAGTGGCACACGTATGAGCATTTGACATCTCTCTCTGAACTCCTCGGCCCAGCTCCACAGAGAGGTCTGTTACTGACGTCACTTGGTGTTAACATGTCGTTAACACGCCTCTGTGAATGAGATATACAACGCCCATTGTTTGTGCATATAATAAGCAATGTGGATATGTGTTAACGTCCGTTAATGATTTTGATAATGTCTCGTTATTAGCACTGAGTTAACGGACCTCAGTGGACCTGGGCCTTAAACTCTTAAGCAAAGAGGTTTAGGCTAAGGCCCCGCTCCCTCAGTCAGCGCGCCCGCACTGCAGACAGGCGGCGCACTGACAGGCACAGACCGCGATATGCGGTCTGTAGGGAGCGGGGCGGGAGTGGGGGGCGTGGTTTTAGCGGAAGGACCCGCTTCTCCCCCCCCTCCCTCCACGGGCTCGGGCTGCAGGAGGGAGCTGCTGCGGGCTGCTGTAAGGTAAGCAGCTCCCGCTCCCTCCCCCTTCCCCCACAAATGCCCTCACGTTGATACACACACACACACACACACACACACACACACCCTACCTTGTGTAGGAAGCTGTCTGACAGCTCCCGCTCCCGCCCCCGATAGGCTCATCAGCGCACCACGTGACGCGTCACTGCTCGGGATCACAATTTTCTTGCATCCCCTGGTGGCTGACGCGTCACAGCGTGTAGTGAGCCGTGCAGCGAGGGGGGACTGGAACCTGCTCAGAAGGATTCCCCTGCTGGTGGGGAACGCTCACGCGGCCGCCCGCGCCACCGGACGCAGCGGGTAACACCACGTCAGACCTGCTGGATGTAAATGACATAGACCTGCTCCAATAATTGATGGGATTATACTATTGCTCCAACTAAGGCACTGCTCCCCTACCTGTTTCAAAAAGCTCTCCCCAAATCGTTAACTGACCCAACTAAAGAAAAAGTGACATAAAGCGCCTTAGTGAGGCACAGAAGGGTGGGAGCTGTGTTGGTCCTTTCTTCCATGTAGTAACACACACGGGAGAGGGAGGAAGGGGGTATGATACCTTTTATTGGACCAACAAGTAGTTGATATGTAGCTTTCCAACCTCTCAGGGTCCTTCATCGGGTATCCTAAACCAGGGGTACGCAAAGATTTCCCCCTGCCTGCTCTCCTCCCATGCTCGTGCTCCCACACCCCCCCCCCCCGTCCCTCCACTGCTCGGCTCTGGCGTCAAATGATGTCACGGGGTCATGTGACATCACGTTGTCATGGCAATGTGATGTCACGTGACCCCCACCACGCCAGGTTACCATGGCAATGCGCCGCTGAAGACCAGGAAAAAGAAGTTACAGAGGCCTCGCGCGGTCCCCCAGCATTTAATTTAAATGCCTTGGGAGAGAGTGCGGGACCTCTGTAGCCGCCGCACCCCCCCCTGGAAAATCTCACGCCCCCCCCCCACTTTGCGCACCCCTGTCATAAAGCATCTTTGTACATTGGTGCAAAATTACACCATTTAACAACAGATTTAGTTTGCCACAGTTGATGCATAAGGCTCTTTATCTGTGCTATTTCCATATTAGCCGTACAATGGCTCAAACAATAAGTTGCAATGTCGCTTTAAAACGTTGGTGCCAAGAAAACCCTCTTCCTGTGTTTATGCTTTGTTTGTGTTTTACATTAGCAATGTAGAAGATGAAATATATAACTGTACCCTCCAAGCCGCGCCGGGTGTGGAGAACGCTTACAGCTGCACTGTCGTCATACAGCACACGGGATTTTCACTTATCGACAGGTTTGACATATATTTGCAAAAAACAACTACTGCCAATGGTTTTACCAACGTAAAGAGCACCTTGCTGATCCAGGAGTTTGAACCTAGCCTTAACAGTAAGTATTTTGGTTTTATAGCTCTATGTTTCAGCTGTTTTTTAGATCGATGACCTTCAAATATTAACCCCTTCAAACTTTCTTCGGCCAATGCTAAAAATCCCAAATATTTTTTCTAGAAATGATATTTTTTCCCATACAGTGCTGCTTTGCTGTGTTGGTGGCCCGGTCATACTTTCCGTGACGAGTTCACAGTTTGCAGTTGGTGTGTAACGCTCTCACGAGAACGACCCTTGTTACCTTCTATATCTGGTTGCGCTTGTTTGCCCTTATTTGGGATGCCATTCTGTTTACGTCATTGATATCATTCCGTTCCCCCGTTGTACCGCGCTGTGTAATGTTGGTGCTTTACAAATAAGCAATTATAGTGATGCTAATAAAGCAAGAAAAGTGTATCAAAGGAAATACACCAAAAGAATCCCTTTCGTAGGCGCACCGCAGACCTTTATAATATATACGGTCAGGGGTGAATGTAGTGGGTGAAGTTAACTTTATTTCATATTAATGTGTCAATCGTGTAGTTAAAACAGTATATAGTGGTGATCTATATACTCAAAATAAAAATAGACAACTAAAGTCTATTCGATCTCTACCATGCCTCTCCGTTGGTATCTATGTACTACTCTATATGAAATAGATATGTCCCTTTTATTTTTTACTTTTTTATTTATTATTTTTCTTCTTATGCTTCTAATCCCCGTGTGTTTGTTTGAGGTTCTCGTGTCCTTGGTATATACAGATGGATAGATGTAGATCCTTCTGCGTAACTTATTTTTGTTTTAGACAGTTTCACCTGATCCCTCGTTTGTGAAGGTTATATTCTTATCATATATGACCAATGCTCCACTGTAGGAGTCCGTCCCCTGTATCCCTGTTTAGTGTATGTAGCTGTATATTAGCATAGGACAAGGTGCCGTGGTTGGCTGATGGTAAAAATTTCAAGGGGTTGTTTGTAAAAACACCTCCTGTGTTAAACAGGTTATGGGAATATTGGTATATATTTAACACGTATGTTCATAGAAAACAGTGTGTTATCAGTGGATCTAGGTTGTAGTTGCTGAAAGTAAACTGTATACTTGATACGGTAAGTTTGCTGATAGTGTTAGATTCAGCACAGTGTTGTGTTGCTAGCACTACAGCTGAGGAATTAGGGCATAGAGATGTCTCATGTATAATGTACCCCTCGTATACCAAGAAAACGCGCCTGCGTCATAGGCAGTACAGTTTGTAGCCATAAGTTTGTTGTATGAGTACAGACTGCGCATGCGTCAGAACGAGGTTATGCTAACACTGTTCGGTGGACTCTGCGTGTGTTATAAGGTGAGTAAATAGACAGGCGTTCTGATAACGCGGAACTCAAACACCTCAGACTGAATTATTTTTGCTTAATTTGCCGACTTATAACTAAACTCTACCAGCTATCTCCAGCAGCTCAGATAGAGAACGCCTGAATTTAAACATTACTACCTATATGATACACCCATTTAAAGAGGTGTCAGTACTGCCATAGGGCAGCACTTGCTTTGAACTATACTATACTATGCTAAAACTCCGTTCTAACAAGAACACCTGTACTACTACGTGATTTAACTACACTTCAGCTTACCACGCATTGCGTACATAGCTTCCATCATTACAATACCAACGTGGGACGTATTTCTATGTGTGCACAGGGAATTTAAGTTAGACAATCAACACTCACTCCTAGATGTTTAAGATCGTAGCATAATACAGCGCCTGTCTATCTATGTATTTACCTATCTTACACTACACGCAGAGTGCACTGAACAGCATCCGTGTAAGCCCGTTCTGACGCATGCGCAGTTAGCGCTCTAATAGTGCCAACACTATCTCCACACTGCCCTCTGGAAAAGTACACAACATGGTGTAAAACTCCGCTCTAACAAGAACACCTGCAATACTATGTGATTTAACTACACATCAGCTTAACACGCGTTGCGTACGCAACTCCCACCATCACAAGATCAACGTGGGACATATTTCTATCTGTGCACAGGGAACTTCGTATCAGACAACTAGAATTCACTCCTAGGTGTTTTGAGATTGCAGCACAACACAGCGCCTGTTTATCCATCTATTTACTTACCTTGCACTTTACGCAGATTACACAGAACAGTATCAATATAAGCCCGTTCTGACGCATGCGCTGACGGAGTCCATATAATCTGAGGGCTACGAATTGCCCCACTCATGACGCATGCGCGGCTCGTACTACACATAGGATATACTATGGTGACACTTAACGATACTGTTTAAACTTAATATTATTAGCAAACATGTACGCTGTTACCCACAAGACAAGACTGATATGGGACGTATCTCTTTCTTTTTTGGCCACTGGTAATTTGCAAATTAAGCAAAAATAATTCAGTCTGAGGTGTTTGAGTTCCGCGTTATCAGAACGCCTGTCTATTTACTCACCTTATAACACACGCAGAGTCCACCGAACAGTGTTAGCATAACCTCGTTCTGACGCATGCGCAGTCTGTACTCATACATCAAACTTATGGCTACAAACTGTACTGCCTATGACGCAGGCGCGTTTTCTTGGTATACGAGGGGTACATTATACATGAGACATCTCTATGCCCTAATTCCTCAGCTGTAGTGCTAGCAACACAACACTGTGCTGAATCTAACACTATCAGCAAACTTACCGTATCAAGTATACAGTTTACTTTCAGCAACTACAACCTAGATCCACTGATAACACACTGTTTTCTATGAACATACGTGTTAAATATATACCAATATTCCCATAACCTGTTTAACACAGGAGGTGTTTTTACAAACAACCCCTTGAAATTTTTACCATCAGCCAACCACGGCACCTTGTCCTATGCTAATATACAGCTACATACACTAAACAGGGATACAGGGGACGGACTCCTACAGTGGAGCATTGGTCATATATGATAAGAATATAACCTTCACAAACGAGGGATCAGGTGAAACTGTCTAAAACAAAAATAAGTTACGCAGAAGGATCTACATCTATCCATCTGTATATACCAAGGACACGAGAACCTCAAACAAACACAAGGGGATTAGAAGCATAAGAAGAAAAATAATAAATAAAAAAATAAAAAAGTAAAAAATAAAAGGGACATATCTATTTCATATAGAGTAGTACATAGATACCAAAGGAGAGGCATGGTAGAGATCGAATAGACTTTAGTTGTCTATTTTTATTTTGAGTATATAGATCACCACTATATACTGTTTTAACTACACGATTGACACATTAATATGAAATAAAGTTAACTTCACCCACTACATTCACCCCTGACCGTATATATTATAAAGGTCTGCGGTGCGCCTACGAAAGGGATTCTTTTGGTGTATTTCCTTTGATACACTTTTCTAGCTATTTCAACCCATCCCTAGGCAGCACACTCTTTCCAACAAGGGGTTTCAAGAGCGAGGTTTCCTCCACCACAGCATGCTAATAAAGCAGCATCAAATAGCTTGCCCAGAGTCGCACAGACCTGGCCACTTCTAAAGCATCATTCCCCCGGCTGCAAGATCAGTAACTTATACGTCCGGATCCAAAGCTGCAGTTTCCCCTAAAATATTACAGCTAAGCGGGTGCTGTTCTACAAGACGCCTTCCCGCGCTGGAGGACACCATTGGCATCATTAAACCGCTTAGACAATATGGGCCAGTATCAGTACTTATTACACATCCGTTGAAGGCTATCACTGTAGGAAGCAATCTAGTAACAGTCCGATGTAAGCTTATGTCAAACTTCAATTTACTGTATCAATACTCAATCAATACTTTAGCAAATACATATATGTGTACACAATTACATGATATGTAAAAAGTTTCCTGTAGCTATTTGTGGGGGGGTGAAAGATATCCCCTAATGCAAAGGTTCTCAATTCCAGTCCTCAAGACCCCAACAGGTCAGGTCTTAAGGATATCACTGCTTCAGCACGGATGGCTTAGTCGAAAACTGCACCCCCGGTGCTGAAGCAGGGATATCCTGGAAAACCTGACCTGTTAGGGGGTCTTGAGGACTGGGAGTTGAGAACCCCTCCACTAAGGGATGCAGAGGTGTATTAACCCTTTGGCTGCCAGCGGGGCCAGTAAGGCACTGCACTGCAATATGTCGCCGGTCCCTTCGGCAGTGAAAGGGTTAACCCATGTGTTTGTAGTACAATATATGGCAGGCTATGCTAAGATTCAGCACATATCAAATAAATAACGGAAGTAAGGATTAGTGTCAATTACGTTTGTGGCTGGTCTTTCTGGATCTTGAAACGTGTCAGACGTGTAACGCGGCGGTGATTTGAAGGTAAAAATGGGGGGATTATGGTACATTTCTGTATTCATCTCATGTTTCCCGGCACTTGCCAAAAAAAGCTGGCCGGGCGGCAAATCTGCCGATGAACCTTCCTCATTTCTCTTTCACAGTAAAGTATGATTCACCGTATAACCCGGCGAGCAATTTCAGTAACAATCAATACGAGATCACGTGGAGCGTGGATGAAATGCTTCAAAATAATCTGAGATATCAATTGCAATTTAAGAAAGAAACCCTGCAGTGGGAGGTACGTGATCCGCTTCCCTTTCTCGTGTGAGCGTGCAAGATTGTCCGATATGCTTCTGTCCTTCGAAAGCACATGTTCCCCGGCGGGCGCCCTGCAGACGTAGATACAGTGGAACCTGCTGCTCCAGGTCCCCCTAGCTGCGTTATAATCTTACTGCTCGTTGTTGGACTCGGGGACGGAGGGGGTCGCGTGCCGGAGGGGTTCATGGAGTACTGGTACCGCGGCCCCTCCAACACTTAAAGGGTTTTTACAGTGTTATTCTCACCCATAAACGGCAATGGCATGTTCAATAGGTGAAGGCAGGGGGGCTCAACTCCAATCCTCAAGGCCACCCCAAACAGGTCAGGTTTTCAGGATATTCCAGCTTCCGAACAGGTGGCTCAATCAGTCCCTGCTTCAGCATAGGTGGCTCAATCAGTGGCTCACAGACTGAGCCACTGATTGAGCCACCTGTGCTGAAGCTGAGATATTCTGAAAACCTGACCTGTTGGGGGGGCGAGAACTGGAGTTGAGCTTGCCTGGGTTAAGGGGTAAACTCTATATCAGCGGTGCACAAACTCCCTGCGCCCCCCTTACCTGCTGCCTCCTCGGTCCCGCCCTTCCTCGCCTCTAATGATGCTGTGGGGTCATGTGACATCAATTTATTTAAAAAAAAAAAACCTTTTATTTACGCCACGTGACCTGCGGTGTCAATTGACGTCACGTCTCCATGGTAACAGGTGTCATTTGACGCCGCGTTGCCATGGAGACGCGTGGACAAGAAGCTGGTAAGTAAATTTACAGAGGCCTTGCGCTCTTAGCACAGGGCCTCTGTAACCGCCGTGCGGCCCGCGCCGCCCGAATAATGATTTGCGCTCCCCAGTTTTCGCACCGCTGCTCTATATCACCCTAAGAGGCAGATCGGGCCAAAAACGTCCCCAGTTGCCTCTTCGGCAGATATATAGAATTTCATCCCAAAATGTAGCCGATTGACACATTTTAAACAAAATTGGAACTAAATCATTTATTTTTTTTAAACCTTTAACTTTTCCGTGGTAAATAAACAATAGGGGCAACTGCAGCTTTACAGTTTCCAGGGCCCTTACTCATACACCAGGAACGTCATGGAGAAATGCTCTTTATCCAGGGACTCATGGTGCAGACACCTGGATATATAGTACACTGTGTACACTACATACACATATATATATATAGATATATATATAAAAATATATACACATATATATATACACACACAGACACATATATATATATACGCACATGCACACACACACGATTGAGAAGCAGCGCACGCGCCAGTGTAAAAACGTAACAAGAAATTAATTTTAATAAAAATAACAAAAAATACTCACTCACAAGGTGAAGGAGTTAAACCCCTGCACTGGGTTTAAAGTGACGAGATCTTTATCAGACGTCCAACTTGCATAGATGTTCAAGAATCAGGAGAACTCCAACGTTGTATTTGAGGATTCCCTGTGCCAGTGTGTATATACTATATGCTTATTTATTGTTTTACAGACAGCGAACTGCAAAGAGCTCAATATCACCGATCTGTACTGTATGTTGAGATTGATCCATCTGAGCTGGAGGAAAATGCTGCCTATGTTGTTCGATTATGCTGTAAGACCTCTGAAACCTTTGATTCCTATCAAAGCCAGTGGGGCGAGTGGAGCCCACAGCTTCAATTTCACACTACTTCATCAGGTACCCGAAATGTGATATGCTCAGTTCTCCAGCATGGTCATGATGGGGACTTGGGACTGCACACTGTAGCCCATACTGGGATGATGGAGACTTGGGACTGCACACTACAGCCCATACTGGGATGATGGAGACTTGGGACTGCACACTACAGCCCATACTGGGATGATGGAGACTTGGGACTGCACACTACAGACCATACTGGGATGATGGAGACTTGGGACTGCACACTACAGCCCATACTGGGATGATGGAGACTTGGGACTGCACACTACAGCCCATACTGGGATGATGGAGACTTGGGACTGCACACTACAGCCCATACTGGGATGATGGGGACTTGGGACAGCACACTACAGATCATACTGGGATGCTGGAGACTTGGGACTGCACATTACAGCCCATACTGGGATGATGGAGACTTGGGACTGCACACTACAGCCCATACTGGGATGATGGAGACTTGGGACTGCACACTACAGCCACATACTGGGATGATGGAGACTTGGGACTGCACACTACAGCCCATACTGGGATGATGGAGACTTGGGACTGTACACTACAGCCAATACTGGGATGATGGGGACTTGGGACTGCACACTAAAGCCCATACTGGGATGATGGAGACTTGGGACTGCACACTACAGCCCATACTGGGATGATGGAGACTTGGGACTGCACACTACAGCCCATACTGGGATGATGGAGACTTGGGACTGCACATTACAGCCCATACTGGGATGATGGGGACTTGGGACTGCACACTACAGTCCATACTGGGATGATGGAGACTTGGGACTGCACACTACAGACCATACTGGGATGATGGAGACTTGGGACTGCACACTACAGTCCATACTGTGATGATGGGGACTTGGGACAGCACACTACAGCCCATACTGGGATGATGGAGACTTGGGACTGCACACTCCAGCCCATGCTGAGATGATGGAGACTTGGGACTGCACACTCCAGCCCATGCTGGGATGATGGAGACTTGGGACTGCACACTACAGTCCATACTGTGATGATAGGGACTTGGGACAGCACACTACAGCCCATACTGGGATGATGGAGACTTGGGACTGCACACTACAGCCCATACTGGGATGATGGAGACTTGGGACTGCACACTACAGCCCATACTGGGATGATGGAGACTTGGGACTGCACACTATAGCCCATACTGGGATGATGGGGACTTGGGACAGCACACTACAGATCATACTGGGATGATGGAGACTTGGGACTGCACATTACAGCCCATACTGGGATGATGGAGACTTGGGACTGCACACTACAGCCCATACTGGGATGATGGAGACTTGGGACTGCACACTACAGCCCATACTGGGATGATGGAGACTTGGGACTGCACACTACAGCCCATACTGGGATGATGGGGACTTGGGACTGCACACTACAGCCCATACTGGGATGATGGGGACTTGGGACTGCACACTAAAGCCCATACTGGGATGATGGAGACTTGGGACTGCACACTACAGCCCATACTGGGATGATGGAGACTTGGGACTGCACACTACAGCCCATACTGGGATGATGGAGACTTGGGACTGCACATTACAGCCCATACTGGGATGATGGGGACTTGGGACTGCACACTACAGTCCATACTGGGATGATGGAGACTTGGGACTGCACACTACAGACCATACTGTGATGATGGAGACTTGGGACTGCACACTACAGCCCATACTGGGATGATGGGGACTTGGGACTGCACATTACAGCCCATACTGGGAAGGATTTTCCATGAGTTAGCATCTCCTCCTGATATGATAACCGATAAGGATGATGGTGTATTGAGCAGAATTAACTGTCCTTCTAAAGGTAGGGACCAAGGAACACTCAGACATAAACTAACTCCTGTATCAGTGATCTCCAAACTTTTCAGTACGAGGGACACATCGTTTATTCTACACATTTTCGCGGGTCAAAGTAAAAAATATATTTTTATCATTTTTATATATTTTATAAATGAATAAATAAGTTTTATTTGGATCTTTTGGGGGTAATCAGCATGATATGATTCAGAACAAAAGAGAAATGTGACAATGACAAAGAAAGGATGCCGCGCTTACACTGGGAAATTATATATAATGAGCAAAAAATATATATATATATATTTCAAGTTGCTGCAGGACGGATACAATCTTGTGGGGGTCCTGATGTGGCCCCCGGGCCGTAGTTTGGAGACCCCTGTGCTATACGAACACCTTTTCATACTAACTTTATTCACTATGCCTTCTTCTAATGTTTATTACAGCACTGGAGAGCATCGCAAATGATTGAGTGTGTCTGTATGTGTGTGTGTCTGTGTGTGTGTCTGTATGTGTGTGTCTGTATGTGTGTGTGTCTGTATGTGTGTGTGTCTGTATGTGTGTGTATATCTATAACAAACATATAAAAAACAAAGAGTCGCACTATCAATGTGATGTGCGAGTTCTAATGTGAATACAATCATTAATATCCAATTGTGATACCTGTGCAGTGATAATTATACCAATAATATACCATTTGAAAAATAAAAATAGTGTTCAGTGAGAAAAGAGAACAAACCAGTCCAAATGATGGAAATGGATGAAAAAAAGCCCAGAAAAATATATATATATATATATCAGTCACAGTATGGAGTAGGCAGGGCTTCTTGAATGATCTAGCCAGATCACAGATATCTAAAAGAAAAAGAGAAGAAGAAGTGCCAGCTCCATAGCATAATACTGTATGTATATAGAATACATTTATTTAAGAACAAGAGTGGCCGCCAGGACATGCACTCACTTCAGTATATAAAAAACATTCATGGGAGACAATCTGTAAACCTTCAGGAGCTGTAGGAGGATGTTTCAGCCAAACAGTATAACATTGAATCAATGTTCAATGAAGGGAATGAAGGGAACAGTATAACATTGAATCAAAGAAGCGGATACTTATCCATAAGTGGATGGATGGTGCACCAGGGAGTCCCCTCTGTATCAGCAGTGAAGATAGTAATGCCCACAGATAATCAGTGCTCCGTCCAACACTGTAGGGAAAGTGTCCAAATACTTTGTATGCAGACCTCCACACTCCGTGTATCAGATGCAGGAACACTAAAAACAAACAGCCGGCGCCTAAAATAAAATAAAGTATCCCAGTGAATAAACTCTGACCAAATGAAGAGTCCAATCACGGTGTTCAAACAGTTCCTGAGAAGGATCTTGACTGTATTCTCACAGCACATACAAACCAACATGAAAGAAACAGGACTGAAGTAACAGGCTCATAGAACACATCTCCTTCCTTTCTTAGTGTAAAAACCTCTTAAAGCAGGCCTGCACAACACGCGGCCCCCACTGTGCGGCGGCGGCTTTCCCCCTCCTCCTTCCTCCCGAGGCCGCTCTCCCTCCCCCGAGTCCGCTCTCCCTCCCCGAGTCCGCTCTCCCTCTCCGCCACCCGCCGCGAGCCGCGCCCGCTCTCCCCCTCCTCCCCCCCAGCCCGCTCTCAAGACCGGTGCCCGCTGCTTGCGAGTGCGCGCAGTCCTGCCTGCTCTGCCGCCGTGATCTGAGGTGCAGGGGGGTGACGGGAGGTGCAGGAGCTGATGTGAGGTGAGGAGGTGCAGGGGGGTGAGGTGAGGAGGTGCAGGGGGGTGAGGTGAGTAGGTGCAGGGGGATATGTGAGGTGTAGGGGGATATGTGCAGGGGGTGATGTGAGGTGCAGGGGGGGGTGATGTGCAGGAGGGGTGATGTGAAGGGGGGGTGATGTGAAGGGGGGGTGATGTGCAGGGGAGTGAGGTGAGGTGCAGGGGGGTGATGTGCAGGGGAGTGAGGTGAGGTGCAGGGGGGGTGATGTGCAGGGGGGGTGAGGTGCAGGGGGGTGATGTGCAGGGGAGTGAGGTGAGGTGCAGGGGGGGGGTGATGTGCAGGAGGGGTGATGTGCAGGGGGGTGATGTGAGGTGCAGGGGGTTAGGTGCAGAGGGGTGAGGTGTAGGGGAGTGAGGTGATGTGCAGGGGTGTGGTTTGCAGGGGGGTGATGTGAGGTGCAGGGGGGGTGATGTGCAGGAGGGGTGATGTGCAAGGGGGGTGATGTGCAAGGGGGGTGATGTGCAGGGGGGGTGATGTGAGGTGCAGGGTGGTGCTGTGAGGTGCAGGGGGGTGAGGGGAGGTGCAGGGGGGTGATGTGAGGTGCAGGGTGGTGATGTGAGGTGCAGGGGGGTGAGGGGAGGTGCAGGGGGGTGAGGTGCAGAGGGGTGATGTGAGGTGAGATGCAGGGGGGGTGATGTGAGATGAAGGGGGGTGGAATGTGTGTGGCCTGCAGGGGGGTATTGTGTGTGATGTGGAGGGTGAGTATAGTGTATGGGTGAGGGGGAGAGATGGGGGTGTGAGAGAGGGGGAGTCACAAATGTTGATGATGAGAGTTGCAGGGGGAGATATGAGGATGAGGGGTGCTGGGGGAGATATATGAAGATGATGAGGAGTGCTGGGGGAGATATGAGGATGAAGACGATGAGGGGTGCTGGGGGAGATATGAGGATGAGGGGTGCTGGGGCAGATATGAGGATGATGAGGGGTGCTGGAGATATGAGAATGATGATGAGAGGTGCTGGGGGAGATATGATGATGATGATGATGATGATGATGATGATTTTACCCGTGCGGCCCGAATCTGTATTCCTTGGAGCAGTTCGACCCTTCTCCCTTGACAAGTTGTGCAGGCCTGTGTTAGGGGAACGCCACACGAATCCTCCGGAGCTCTGTGCTGCTCTGACAATCACCGCCGCCACGCTTGCAGACCTGCTGGTCACGTGGTGAGCGGATGACGTCACTAGCTAGCACAACAGCGCCAAAGGTCCTGGAAGCCAGCAAAGTTCCTGCCACTCGAATTAAGAAAACCCCAGGCTGATCACAGCTCTATGGGGGAATGAGCTTGTAATGTCCACGTCCTCAAGCGCAAATGTAACCACCCAACGCGTTTCGTGACGGAAGTCACTTTGTTAGGGGCATCATGATGCATGAACACTGCCACAACAGCCCGTCACAGAACACCTCACTCCGCTCTGCTCAACCCGGAAGTACCCAGTGCTCCAGCCACCTCGTGTAGGATACCAATATATATAGTGGGGCCGACTGTGTGTTCTTTACACAAAATGGCATCTTGCTTTTAGCCTGCAGTGCAGTTCCACAAGATGGGAGTCCTTCACCGTCCCGATTTAGATAATAATAATAATAGACATTTCATTTATTGCACTGAACTGACAAAGGGGCAGTGATCCCGAAATGTGTTTTCTCTGCAAAAATAAAAATATAAATATTTGAAATGTCTTGCTGACCAAATTGGATTGATTTTTTGAGTACAATCAACTAAATATGTAGGTGTGTGTATACATGTGTGTGTGTGTGTGTGTGTGTGTGTGTGTGTGTGTGTGTATATATATAAAGGAAAAAGAGAGAGAGAGCGCACAGCCCATAGCATAACACTGTATGTTTTATTGTAAAAAGGGGGAAGGAGGATGGGGGGTGGGGGGGATTGGAATCGCACTCACAGGATTAAAATATATAAAAAGCAGTTTGTGATTTCATATCACCACCATCCGGTTCTGCATGCAGTATAACGTCTCTAAGGACTCCTCCAGGACTAAATATATATATATACTAAAAAAAATTGGAACAGCATTTCTTATCAATGTTAGTTATAACTAGTCTTGGACTCACTCAGACCAGTGACCTTGCTGAATTCTATTTAGGGACGCCTCGCTTTTAATGTTGTGCCTTTTTCCACCTAATCATCGATTTTTGTTCTTTCCAAGTTCGACGCTTATCAAAACCAGGAGGGAAGGAAACCGCTGTCAGCCATCACCTGATTTTCCTGCTGGTCGCACTCATCATCGGCATTCCCATATTATACCTGTTCTTCAGCTTCAGGTGAGCTGAAAAAGGGAGGAGTGGCGTGTGAGCACGACATTCTAAGGCCTTGCCCCCGCTGCATGCTGCAGCGTCCGCTGTGCTCACCAGAGCCCGCCCCGCAATGGCGCCGGGCCCGCTGCGAGGGGGGGCCGCAGCGCTCGCGCGAGAGCTACTCCTGCTCTCAATAGAATTGAGAGCAGGAACTCGCGTCGAGCGGCTAGGCACGCCCCCGGCGGTTCAGCCAATGAGGGCGAACCTGCCGGGTGACGTCATGGCCGCGCCGCCGTCACTCCTCCGGCACGCCCCCCCCGGTCTCTGCTCCTGCAGTGAGCTGCAGACCGGGGAATCGCCGGAACGCGCAACCGAAAGCGCGGGCGCGCATTAGAGCGCCGTGACCGGGGCCTTAGCCTAAGTCCCTCTATGCACTGTGAGAATGTCTTCCCCCTGCTGGGGAACAGTTCCGCTCCATTCAAACTTCCAAGGGCAGTTAATAAAGGGTGGAGACAAAGTCCTCAATCAAATATCTAGGCAAATAAGGGACATGCATGGTAGAAGCTTTAATATAGATATAGTTCTCCTTTTATCAAGATGGTACAATTTGCTCCAAAATACGGAGCAAAAATGTTCATTTGCATCTTGTGCACCAGCGGCAGATCTATGAAACATGGGCATCTTTTCTCTTACACTTGGCACAGCTGATTTTAGGATAAGAGGTTATAGGTTTGGCTCCACCTATTATTATTTTCTTGGGGGGAAGCAGCAGGTCTCTGGAGCTGAACTGCATTAATTCCAGCTCCGTGAACCCCCTGCAGCCTGAGATACTTACCTCCTAAAGGTTCCCCAGGTAACTTCCCCGGCTGGGTAAAGACCGTCAACGTGGTTTCCTATTGGCCCACATCGCCACGAGATTTAAGAATCAGGAAGTACCGGCAGCACCTATGGAGGTACAGGAAGCGGGGGGGGGTCCAAGAGCTGAAATTAATGAGTTTCAGCTCCAGAGACCCCCTGCTTCTCACCAATTTGGAATGCTGCTTTAACTTGATGCTGTACATAATCCCCAAAGAGTATACATAGGGCACAGGAGGAAGATGAATTACAAGGGTCACGCACTAAGTCAGGGGTGCTCAATTCCAGCCCTCAAGACCCACCAACAGGCCAGCTACTAAGGATATCCCCATTTTGGCAACTATGAGCCACCTGTGCTGAAGCAGAGGTATCCTGAAAACCTGAGTGTTGGGGAGGTCTTAAGGGCTGGAGTTGAGCACCCCTGCACTAATGGACTTAATCTATAACAGACGATCACCCTGCAATGGTCTGTCATATGGAAGAGGAGCCTAAGGCCGTGCGTATAGTGCCCGCGACGGGCGACTGCGACGTCACCCAAAAACAAATGCATTGCCGCCGCGTGCGCTTATAGTGAGCGCGACGGCGACAATGCGACGGAGTGACGTCGTGTCGCAGGTTTTGGAAGCTGGCAATATTTGATTTTTCAAGGGCGGTATTGCCTCACGTGACAGCCCCTGAACCAATCAAATGCCAGTAAGCCCACGACGCCGCCGCAAAGCGAAATATAACTTGCTAGCGGCGACGGGTGACTTCAACCGTCCCGTCGCCCGCACTATACACGCGGCCTTAGAATGGTTATAATGTAGCCGAGGGATAAAGCACAGAGAAATGTTTAAAAGCACGCTCTGTCTCACTAAATGCCTGTAGACTCACCTAATGAAAATGTAATTTTAACAGCTCATGCCATGTTCACTTTCATACTGTAGGGTAAAGGTCTCTTTCTGGAAGAACATACCCACAGCCGCTAAATTTTTTCAACCTCTTTATTGTGAGCACAATGGAAACTTCCAGGTAATATCCAGCTTTGTGTGCAGTTTTTCTGACAGGAGAGTTAGCTGGGGCTGTTAGTTATGTTCACTGAAGATGCTTTTGTCTTCAAATGTTGTGTTCTTTGTATCTGTTTGCATGTGTCTTACCTTACTTTTCCACTTGATCATGCTTAAAACTCTAATGGGTTTAAGAAACTACCGCATTACAGCCATAATGCCTTTATGGGTCCCACAAACCCTCTCCCCTTTCCCACAAAAGCTCACGTCTCTCTTTGGCAAAATGAAGATCAGGATTTGATTTAAGTAATAATCCCCAAAGAACAGGGCATTACTGGCCAATAATGCCCTGGCTGAAAGAGTTGAAGGCCCGAGGTGAAGCCGAGGGACTTTAACCCAGCCAGGGCATTATTGGCCAGTAATGCCCTGTTCTGAAGGGATTATTATTATTATTATTATAGGCTAAATGTAGACTTTTTTTTTAAATTTTTCATAAAAAATATAAATTTTTGTATTCATATTGATTTTTATCAGCATGATTGTCTACATTCTTATGCTTTTACTGCAAGTTTATTTTAAAAAAAATTGTACATATACACAGCCCCCTCTATACACACACACACACTGCAGTACCCCCTCTATACACACAAACACACACTCTGCAACCCCCCCTATATACACAAAAACACTCTGCAGTACCCTCTAAACACTGTGCAGCCCCCCTCCTCTACACCCACAAAACACACTGCAGACACACACACCAACAAAACAGACTGCTTCACCCTCTACATCCATAAAACACACACCAGCAGCCCCCCTCTACACCCACTGCAGCCCCCATGTAAACCCACACACAGCAGACACAGACACACACACACGCAAAACACTCTGCACCCCTCCTCCACCCACAAAACACACACTGCAGCCACCCCTCTGCACCTACAAAACACACACTGCAGAGATACACACAAATCAACAAAACAGGCTCTGCCAGCTCTACATCCACAAAACACACACCAGCAGCCCCCCTCTACACCCACTGCAGCCCCCTGTAAACCCACACACACTGCAGACACACACCAACAAAACACTCTGCACCCTCCTCCAATCACAAAACACACACTGAAGACACACACTGCAGCTCCCCCTCTACACCAACAAAACACACACAGCAGAAACACACCAACAAGACTCTGCAGCCCCCTCTACCCCCACAAACACACACCAACAGAAGACACACACACTAATAAAACACTCTGCTGGCCCCCTTTACACCCACAAAACACACAGACACACAAACCTTTCCCCTCACTCTCCTGTGCGGAGCTCTCTGCAGACAGGGTGGGGGAGGAGCCAGTGCCTTGCTGGTGTGTTCTGTCCAATCACCTCCCCTGTCTAAGAGCAAATTTCACTCTTTGTGAATGAAACCTGAAAGCTGATTGGCTGAAAAACTTGGCAAGCTGCCAAAAATTCCAGCCCATTACTGATTGGATAATGCCCAGAATTTTAACCAATCGGAGAGCAGGGATTTCAATAATGCCCTGAATTTTACTGCTTGAGCCTATAATTACATATAACTTCATACTTTACATAGCTATGAATGCCAGCCAGTTTGTAAAACCTTCCTATCTGTTTGAATTAGAGTAGTTTCAGAGGGTTAACCACACAGATACTCCCTATCCTGCCCTGACCTATGCATTTTTTTTAAAATCTCTTAATTACTTTTTTTTCAGCATATTTAGTGGGGTACAGAATACAAAAGGGGGAGACAAGAGGATAAGTACAATAGTCATCTTGGCCTAATGCCATTTTTTTTCAATACTAATTTTTTACTAAAGATTTTCAAAGTTACAGTAATGCTTGCACAAACATTAGTAGTGGCGGGAGGGGAAAGGGGTTAGGATTACAGAAAAAAAAGTGGGAAAGGTGTGGGGTCAGTTTGGGGTAGGGCACATCTGGTCATCATATACATCCTGTCTATTCCATTAGTTTTTTGTGGGTTTTGGGCAACTGCTGATCGCACATGCGCATGAGCAACCGGGAAGTGCTGATCGCACATGCGCATGAACAACGGGGAAGTGCAAATCGCGCATGCGAGGTTGGCAAGCACTCTTCGCGCATGTGCAGTCGGCGCTCGCCAGTGGGATAAAAACCCGGGACAGAGCCAGAAAAAGTCGGGTCAGAGCCCGAAAAAACGTGACTGTTCCGGCTAAACCGGGATGTCTGGTCATCCTACTTAGTAGACATGTTAGCTTTTCCAGTTGGCATATATACCAAACCCTGGTCCTTATTTTGGGCAGTTGAGGGACTTTGTTTTGTATCCAAAGGGCCGCCAGTTCACATCTGGTTGCAATTGCGTTTTCTGCCATGGACAATCCCTGTAGGGGTCTATTTAGAAATAATAACCAGGTACAAATAACCAGTGGTATGTTTATGAGCAGAATCTGCTATATCCAATCTCTTATTTCTCTCCATAATAATTTAATTTGGGGACAGCACCACCACATGTGAATGTACGTTGCGTGCTTCCCGCAGCCTTTGGGGCAAATCAGGGAATACCCTGGTAGAAACCTCGAGATCTTTTCAGGTGTGTGATTCCATTTTAATACTACCTTATGTGCATTTTCTATGATTGTAGTACATATTGAGCTCTGCTTGATGGCTTCAAAAATGTCCTTCCAGTCCTCTCTCTCTAATTCCTCTCCCAGATCAGCCTCCCTTTGTCTTATAAACGAGGGTTTAATAGGGGGTGAGTCTTCAAAATCCCCATATAGTTGAGTTACCAGCTTTAAATGGACTACTTTACTAATACAGAAATTCTCACAGCCCGTTAGGATTTCCCCATACCTAATTTTATTGTAGATTGCCCTTAGCAGGAGGAATTGGAAAAAAAATCTGCATTAGGGATCCTTTTCTCCTTGTTAAAGAATTCAAACTGTCTAAATTAAAGATCCGACTGGAGATCATAAAGTCTGGAGATCTCCGTCTCTGACCAGTTTTTGAAGTAGGGGGCTGATAATCCTGGATCAAACTCAGTTTCCCCACAGTGGGGTCAGTAGGGATTTTTTTTAGTTGTGAGGTGAAATTTAAATTGATTAGATTTCCAAAATGTAAGTAAGTGTGCTATCGTAGGGCCAGTGGACTTATGGGATGTCATGTCCTCCAGGTAGCCATAACAAAGTGACTAAGGGGATTGGCCTACTTTGAGACGACTCCAGGCTCACCCAGCATCTAAGATTTTTATCTGAGTGCCAGTGAACCAGTTGTCCCGCCGGTGCCGCTGTGAAGTAAGAGATCAAGCAAGGTAGAGCCAGGCCCCCAAACCTGATGTCAAGGTGAGCACACATTTGCTAATTCTGGGCTTCTTGTGGTTCCAAATGATTTGCGATAAATTACTGTAGGTTTTTAATTTTCTTATATCGTAGAGTCTAAAATAGATATAATAGATGTGGAATTTTGATCGCCTGTATTTTCCCTATCCATGATATCCTGAATTCGGATCACGCGTGTATAACGTCTGTTAATGTTTTCAGTAGTTTAGGGTAGTTGGCCTGATAGTGTATTATAGTCTTTGGTAATATATATACCCAAGTATTTAATGGCTATGGGCTGCCACTTAAAATCAAAATGTAAGGTTATTAATTTGGCTAGCTCTTTTTCGAGCTTGATATTCAGGGCCTCCGATTTGTTATTATTGATTTTAAAACCAGACATTTTATTGAAATCCGCTAATTCTTTAAATAGATTGGGCAGGGAGGTCAATGGTTTTGCTAGAGTGAGGATGACATCATCCGCGAATAAAACAATTTTATATTGTTGGTCCTCCACCTGTATCCCTGGAATATCTATATTATTCCCTATATATGCCGCCAGCGGCTCCATACAAAGTGCGGAAATAAGAGGGGAGAGTGGGCAGCCCTGTCTGGTGCCACTCTTGATTGGAAATAGGTCGGATGGGAACCCTTGACAGACTACCTTTGCTATTGGGTTTACATATATTGTCATAACTGCTTTTAAAACATTTCCATGGAAGCTGAAGGCCTCCAATGTGTGTTCACATATAGGACCAGTCAATTCGGTCAAATGCTTTCTCCGCATCTAGCCCAAGCATCATGGAGGGGATCTTATTCTATGATGCTATTGCAATGAGATTGATGATGTGTCTGGTATTGTCAGCCACCTGCCCACCTGGTCCGTATGGGCCAAAGAAGGAAGAACTAAATTCAGTCTATTTGCCAATAGTTTAGAGAATAGGTCTCTAGCTCGCACAGCAAGCTGGATCTTTCCCTTCTTTGTATATGAGGGATATGGATGCTTGAAGCATGTTTGAGGGGAAGTTTAGATCTAAGAATACAGCGTTAAATAGATTTAATAGGTGAGGTGCTAAGATTTTTGTGATTTTATTTATAATATATATTCGAGAAGCCATCTGGGCCTAGGGCTTTTGAGGATTTTAAATTTTTAATCACCGCTACCAGTTCTTCCATTGTAAATTTTTTACCAACTGTGGCATATCTTTGACTGCCTTCTTTAATTTAGGTAATTGTGCTGAGGACAGGTACTCCCCTAAGGATCACTCATATTGGGCCGAATGGTTCACTTTGTTCCCATCATAAAGTTTTGTGTAACATTTCTGGAATTCCTTAACTATCCTTTCTGGGTTTGACGTTCCTCTGTTTTTAATCTTATGGCATAAACATTTCGGTGTGTTTGTTTGTTTCTTAATTTTGTAGCCAGCATTGAGTTCGACTTGTTGACCTTTTCAAAGAAATTTCTCTTTGACCATTTTAGGTTGGTAGTTAAGTAGGTTAAGTTGTGCTCTAGTATCCTAAAACTCTCTAAGAGTCTCCTCACTACTGTCATTTTTATGTTGTGTAGTTAGATTGTGTACTTTTGTCTGGGCCTTGATTATTTTTTCCAATCTATCTTTTTTCCATCCTGCAGCTATACTAATGAGTCTATATAATATATATAATATATTATAATAGTGGCCTTATGGGCCTCCCAGGGAGTCATAAAGGAGGGCATGATTCCTACGTTGGTTCGGAAGTATTGGTCCAGTTCATGTCCAACCTCCTGCATTATCTCTGGAATTTGTACTATGGACTCCCTGGAACATGAGGTTCAGATCTATACATTTGAATTCTATTGATGTCTAGTTCGACCAGCTAATATCATGGATTTTAGTGGATATTATTTTGGGAATTAGTGCAGCCCAAAAAAGATAATCTATACAGGAATGAGTGGTGTGGAGATGACAAAAATGTGTAGTTGTGGTCACGCCAAGTGTCCACCAGTCTTAGAGATTTAAGACCTTTGTTCAAGGTTCTCAAGTCAGCCTTCCGGTTTATTTGTGAGTAATCTTTTGAGCTTGAGAGATCTAGGTCTGAATTTATTGTTAGGTTGAAATCTCTACCCAGAACAACCGCCCCTTTCGCTACCCTGGTCAGGACTTTAACAAATTGCATGTAAAATTTGGAGGTTTTTTTATTTGGAGTATAAATATTCGCAACCGTAATGTCCTGGCCATACAGTGACCCAACCAGGATCAAATATCTACCCTCTTTATCTGCTTTTATTGCTCCTCCTGGATCTATTTTCAAGATCGTCTACCTTTTCCTCCAAGGTTTGATTTTTCTTTTTTAGTTTCTGGACTCCTGGCTGAATTTCTCCTGGATCATCTTGCAAATCTCCCACTCTGGTCTCCCCCTCCCCCAATCTTACATTTTGCAAGGAGAGTTCCTCTTTCAAATCGTCAAGGGACTTTCGCAGGGAGTCAACGCTCTTATTTAATGCAGGCATTAGCTCTCTTGCAAGTGCTTTAGCCATAGCAGCATATTCAGAGTCTGTCTCGTTAAGGGCTGTATCCTGTTGTTGTTCTATCTCTCCCTGCTGTCTTGTAAAAAAATTCTCAGGAGACATCTTAGGAGAATTTGTTTTTTCTTCTCACTTTTCTCTGCTCTCTTCTGCTTAGCTTTTCCAGATGATTTGCTTCCCAGATAGCTGGCCATGGTGCTCCAGGGTCTGCACTGTGGATCACTGTGTTTTTGTTTTTTTCCAGCGCAAGTTTGCTTTGTAGAGCGAGGCTCACTAGAGCTCAGTCGCCTGTGACTGTTGTCACTGGTGACATCCCAGTAAGTCCTTTATCTTCTTTTATCAGCTCAGATTTATATGGGACTTGTTTGTTGAACAGGATTGTTACTCCTCTTTTTGTCACGTGAGTGATATACTTGTTGGTAATGTTATTGTTGGTATCAAAATATGGGGGATCTCACTTCGCCTGAAATGGGTCTCCTGTAATATGATAATATCACCTTTTTTCCTTTTATAGTATGAGAGCGCTATCCGCCTTTTACATGGACAGTTGAATCCTTTGAAGTTATGTGAAATTATAGTGAATGACATATTTTAGGAGTATGGACTGCTAATTTATGTTCATGTGAATATTTAAGACGTATACAACGTGTGCATATTAAACCAAAACGAGATAATTCCAGGACCTTTAATGCCCAGGGAGGGTTTCTGAGTGGGTATTCGGGTGGGTGGGAAAGTGAAATAATTAAGTGAGACACTGTAGCCTCTCTCAGCCCAGTGCTCTGTTGCCCTTGTAAACATTGGGGGCTTTCTCAAAGCCAGCCTTACTTTGGTGTGCCTATTCGCCGAAGCGGCTGGCACACCGGGATATCCTGGTCCCCCAGCCCACCAAACTGCTATGGAGTTTGACCTTAGCCCCCCTGCACTCCTGGTCTGCCAGCCTCACCGTCTAATGTTCTGAGACCCGCAAGGGCAACAGACCCCATCCCACCGAACCGGAGCCCCGCTTCCTTTGTAAAAGGAGGGCGTGGGGAGGCACAGCACCAGCCTCCCCCGGGCCCACAACTACCCCCAGGCAAATGTTCAAAATGTTCAGGTAAGTGGTCTATCAAACCTTAATTCCTCAAGGTCGTACCAGTTGAGACTTCACCACTTGGGCCTGGTCCCTTTGGCAGTTATTGTGGGCAGATACGAAGGGGGGTATTTCTCACCCCGTTTAAAGTCTCCTTCAGGTCCAGAACGACATCTCCCTGTCGGGGGGTGGTGGCCCGTCGGCTCTGGTCTCACAACACACACTAATTGTTTGTTATACTGATTAATCAGGGGGAAGGAATTAATGCATCCAAGAAATTTCCCTCCCCATTGTCTTATTTAAAGTTTCGGTCACGTCATGCTTACTTCTGGGTTCATAGTCTTCTCTTTTCTTTCGGGGAGGACCATTCCGCCCGGGGCCTATATGCGGCCTCTGTATTCGGCGCTGATGTTAACACAGAAACTCCCAGGCAGCGTAGAAATTCCGTCCCATCTTGTGGGTCCTTGATGGTAAACGCTGATCCGTTTTTAATAACTAAAAGTCTAAACAGGAACGCCCATCGGTACCGGGTGGCTTTCTCCCTTAAGGCTGATGTTACCTGGGATAAATTTCACCTTCTGATGAGGGTCGATGGGGCCAAGTCCTGAAAGATTTGTTGTGGGATGGTTTCAAAGTTTAGATCGTTGCGTCCTCTCACTGCGTTCATGCAGGCTTCTTTTATTTTTAAATAATGAAACCTCAAGAGGACATCTCTGGGTTTTTCACCTGGTAGAGGTTTTGACCTTAGTGCTCTGTGGCTGCGATCTAGAGTCAGATCAGCCTCTGTTCTGTGTGGTAGGAGTGAGGTCAGCCATCTTGCCACAAACTCCTCTGGTTCCAGTACAGACTCGGGGATTCCTCTAATTCATAAGTTATTTCTCAGGACCTTATTTTCCACGTCTGTTCTGGCTCCTGCACACTATGGCTAGTGGTAGAGACAGGCAGTTTCACTCACTCCCTTTAGATGCACACTGAGTCCTTCTTTCTTTCTGTTCTTTTATTGTAAAACAAACAATAACGACACACGAGGGGTACTGTGGGTAAGTGGCATGTGTGGGGTGAGAGGTGAATTAAGATAATTCTACCAGGAGATGGGCTACACAGACTGCTCCTAATGCCTGCTGGCTCCAAACGGAAGCACACTTTCCTGTGCAGACAGGGACAAGCAGAGGACTGATTAACTCTCAGAATATAGAAGGGGGATAAAGGCAAACCAAGAGAGTTTTAGGCAGAGGGGGGTTGCCGAGGCAACAGGCTGGGAATAATGGGGGGAAAGCAACAATGTTGCAACTTGCACCATGTCTCTCCTTTAGTTCACTTATCTGTGTTTGCATGTTTGAGAGAAGCCGATCTGTCTAATTTTGCACCTTTTATGGTATCGTCTAATTTTCTTTCCAAGATGTCCGTCCTCCCTCCCAGAGGCACGATAATCTCTTTTAATCTCCTGGAGGGCTTCTTGTCATTCGGAGTGCAGAAGTTCTTTTATATTTCCAAATAGGTCGTCAGTATCCCTCTTTGTAGAGTTTAGACCTCGATGCGTTGGGTCTCCCTCCGACTCAGAGCTCGAGGCTTCCCTTGTGGCAGGATCTGCCATTTCTGGCGTGCTGGGGCTTTCACGCCTCCTGAAGTATTGTCCCAGATCGTTGTTCATATTTCTTTCCAGTTCTTGCAGACCCTGAGCCATCTCCACTGGTTTATATGTTAATAACCTTCTTTCCAGACGGAATTTTTGAGATTATATTTAGTTTATTTTACTTTAAGTCCCTTAAAGCTGCAGAGCTCATGTGCTAGGCTTCCATCCGTTTAGGCACTGCGCATGCGCCCTCTGACCAATGTAATTTTTAATGATTTTTATTTAAAGTACTGATCATTCTTTGGTTGCTACACCAACCATTTAGTAAGCCATATCCACTTCCTCTTTTGAAACACACCTTTTTGTGCTCTGCTCTTTGGCAACAAAGTATCACAAACAGATCTGTTGCTGTGTTCCGACTGTCTACAACTCTGAAAGCAGTAACAATAAATGTGTTACACTAGGTAATATAATGTTACATATCGGCTGCAGTATCGGCTGCAGTATTTCACAGACTGACGCACAAAGTTAGAATGCGGCCATATTGTTAGGCACACAATCGGCTATTTTTACAGATTTATAACAAGAGCACCAAACGATTGCCAGCTTAGATAAGAATGTTGAATTATACATTGTCACACGGTTTACATATACAAATACGGAGGGGGGGAAAGCAGTATTGCTGCTTTATGATAGAATGCACAATATCAACAAGATAAAAGCATGATAATTGCTAGGGAAATGGTTGTAATTTCATTATATCACATTCAAAACAATTTAGACATGTTTTTTATTACACTGTGTATGTAATAGGATTCAATAAATACATTTTTTTGCCTTGCTACTTTTGAAAACAATTGCTACCTTCCTGATATCCACAACACATAATCATGTCAAGCTGTCTTCCTATTGGTTGCCAGTAAATCACATGTATTAACCTGTTTTTTCAGGACTGGACCAAGTCTCAACATAAATGTACCCCGCACGGCCAGAGAGCGGGCTTTGTTCCAGGAGATTCACAGCGCTTTGCAGACCATGATCTTCGTAGTAGGACTGTTTTGAGCTTTGAAGAAGAGACCATCGCTCATATTAAATCTTTAATTCCTTTGTCAGCATACGCCAATCCTGTAACACAGGCCTTTTGTAGCACCTTGTGTTATTCTGAGACATCCCTGCTAACACATGTTGGTGTCAGTGAGGTTAATTCCAATTTGCTACCGTTATTTGATGGTTATGGGAATGAACAGAACACACTTAATGACTTAAATTTCACAGAAACCGCGTATGTCGCGTATTGTCTGTATGACGTTACAAGGTTACAGGAAGAGGAGGAACCATGCCAGACCATTGCAGGAATCGCTACACTATGCCACACAAACATATATGCAGACTGAAACAGTGAATGCTGACTGAATATTGCTCACTTTCATTAAAACAGGAGCCAAAGCTTTGGCCATGAGTAATGTCCTCTGCAAATACAAAACATTGGCAATTACATTGAACTAAAATCAGTTCAATCATAATACTGAAAAGCACCTGAAAATGTACCCTGGTGTTTGCATTCCAGTGGGGTCAGCTCTGTCAGTGTCAGGGTCTCCTAGACATCCTGCCCAGCCATAGTTCCTTTCCTTGTCCACCGGGTGTGCTGCTGCTTTCTGTCTGCTGTGGGGTTCCTCTGTCTGTCTGTCTGTCTTCCTGTTGCTCCTATCTCTGTCCTTATAGTTTCTGCTTCCTGTTAGTACCTTGCCTTTGTTTTGAGTCAGACTCCGTGGCTATGCCCGTGCCGCAGCTTTTGTTCCTGTACCTGTTCTGTTCCGTGTTGGACTTCTGTTCCATTAAAGGCCCTTGCTGGAAATCTGGCTTGTCCCTGTTTGTTCCCTGATCCCTGGTCTCAGTCCCTGCTCCCCTGCCCGGTTCCTGCTCCTGCCTTCCTGTTGCCGAACCTCTGCGTGTGCCACGACGATCCTGCTTGCTGCCTGCCACCAACCCTTGCTTGCTCACGACGATCCGACTTGCTGCTTACCACCAACCTCAGCCCGTTACCCCAACAATCTTTGCCCGCTCCCGCTGTTCCGGCTACCGAGGTCCTACCCGCCACAGGAGTTTCAGTGAATGGGTTAATAGTATCTTATATCATTGTGGCACTCTCTCTCTCCAAGTTTGGGGGGGGGAGGTTGAAGAAGATTTGCATTGCACCAAATTGTTGAATTAAAATGGCAATCCCTTCTAGGATCAAAGGGAACCTGTTTCAGAGGTCTCATCTCGGTAATTGATGCCTTTATTATACGAATCTGACACCTACTGTAGAACTTACCCTTCCAACATTTCCCTGACTAACGTAGGCACACATGCCTCCATTAGACCCCAAGCCCCTCATATACAACTCCACTCCTCATATACACCCTCACCCCTCATATACAACTCTACTCCTCATATACAACCCCACCCCGCATATATATCTCCCACCCCTCATATATAACCCCATGCCCCTCATATATAACCTGTCCTCATATACACCCCCTCACCCATCATATATAACTCCATGCACCTCATATACAACCCCACCCCTCATATATATCCCCACCCCACATATATAACCCCAGTCCTCATATACAGTACACCCTCATCCCTCATATATAACCCCACTCCTCATATAAAACCCCATGCTCCTCATATATAACCCCAGTCCTCATATACAACCTCACCCCTCAAATACCTCAAGCCTCATATACAGCCTCACCCTCATAAGACCCCCAACACCCCTGAAACATTAACAAAAACAAATAGAAAACACTAGGTCCCACACTGCAGGCAGCGCTGGTAGTGGCAGGCAGAAGGCTGGTAGTGGCAGGCAGAGGGCTGGTAGTGGCAGGCAGAGGGCCGGTAGTGGCAGGCAGAGGGCCGGTAGTGGCAGGCAGAGGGCCGGTAGTGGCAGGCAGAGGGCCGGTAGTGGCAGGCAGGGGGCCGGTAGTGGCAGGCAGGGGGCCGGTAGTGGCAGGCAGGGGGCCGGTAGTGGCAGGCAGGGGGGCGGTAGTGGCAGGCAGGGGGCCGGTAGTGGCAGGCAGGGGGCCGGTAGTGGCAGGCAGGGGGCTGGTACTGGCAGTTAGAGGGACGGTAGTGGCAGGCAGAAGACCAGTAGTGGCAGGCAGCACTGGTAGTGGCAGGCAGAGAATGCAGGGCCCCCCTCCCTCCCCCGCAAGTGTGATGCTGATAGGCTGGCCATGTAGTGACGCTACGCAGACAGCCTATCAGCATCGATGCAGACTCTAATTGGCCTTTTGTCGTGGGGAAATTAGTACAAGCAGGTACACTGCATGTAGGCCGGTAAAGTATGCCCCAAAACTAAACTGTATAAGCCAAACCAGTACAGTTGGAAGGTCAGCTATAAGTATGTTTAATGTATTTATTAAATGGAGACTTGGGAGGGGTTTCATTTCCTCTAGCTACTCCCTTTTGTGTGATGTCACTGTGGGATCAGTAAGTGCTTATACAGCCAGAATACCCCCTACCCACCTCCCCTTATCTTTATTATCTCTCTAATAAGGATATGTGGGGATAAGGGGAAAGAAAGCACTTGATAGACAAACAATTCCCCATTCAGAGGCAACTTAGGTTTGTAATATAGAGTGTGCGGCCGTGTGCACGCGCATGCCTGTGCGTACGCGCGTGCACGTGCCACACTTTTTGTGTGTATGCTGTGAGCGAGTGAGGTACTGTGTATGTGTGTGTGTTATAAATACGTTTGAAATAAATAAATATGTTAAATTATTAATTAACATTGTACATTTATACACATACATACACATACACACACACACACACACACACACACTTCAGCGATGGTAGAGGCGCAAAATCTTTATTTTCCTCATCTTCCCCCGTCGGCCGGTTCCACGCTCACTGCCGTGCACGGTCCTATTATAGGAAGGCTGGCTAACCTCAGCCAACTATAACTACCGCGCGCGCACTGCGCAGCAAGCGCACCCTCTATAGAACAGCCCTTAGAATTTCAACTGGCGGCTATTTGGGATTGCACCTATAAAGGTAGTAGAAATGTATTTAAAAAGTGTGCTTGATAAGTGTGAGAACTGTAACGGTTTTACACTTTGTATTATTTCCTTTTGTTTGTAATTGAATGCAGTATATCTACTAGTCAATGTCTCACTCTGTAATTACCTAGCTATCAAGGTACCCACATATTATTCTGTCCATGTATTAAAGCAACAGTTCATGCTGCCGTTTAAAAAAAATATATATATATATTGTATCCATTCAATATGTGCATCAATACATTCTACACACTGACAAGTGATTAACTAGGCTGCAGATCGATCCGTTCTCCTTTGATCTATCGTGATTGTGACGAAACACGTTGGGACGTGAGTTGCTGAGGTGACGTCACCACGCTGAGGAGCTACGGGAGGCAACTGAGGTGTTCTGCCGTGTCTCCAAGCTGATCGCTGGCATCCAGCAGATTTACAACAAGCTGTGCGCCACGAGGCTGAGGGAACAGCTTCACATAGTGAGGTTGCTACAACGCTACACCGCTGACAAGAGCAGACGGTTCTGGTGATATTCGGCTACAAAGACTCCAGTCCTCCCGCTCCCATGGTGAAAAACGTCTCCAGCGCCGAGTATTAACTCTACATGCCATTATATTTTAACCCTCTTGTAAGTGCATGTCCTATCGATTGGGCATTCTCCCCTTTAAATAAATCCCCAATTATATTACAGATTTATGCTATGGAGCTTGCACTTCTTTTTGTTTTTTTTTCTGTAGGTATGTTTGTGGTTGACTAAACCACATAAGAAGCTGCAGTTTGGCTCCAAGTGATCAGCTGTTTGGACTAATTACACCAGACTTTCCTCGCTGTTTAATACTATTCTGTGGTAACTGGTTGTGTCTGTTGGGATTTAAGTAACTACAGTATCTAATTTTATTTACATTTTAATTGTATTTATTTAAGCTCTAATTGGCAATTGATTAATATTGTTTATATTTGTATCTAATTTCATATTGTCACATAGTGTTAGTAGTTACACTGACCGAGCGCTACTTTTTTGTTTGTTTGTTTGTTTGTGTATATGTAATTAGAGCAAACGAAGCAACACTAAAATGAGGGAAGAAAGGGAAAATAAAAACCAATGATTAAAAGTTAATAAATGTAACAAATAGCAATTAATACAATCTGAGGACGGATGAAAGAAAAATGTGGCTTCCCTATGAAAACCTGGAAATGGTACCCAATGGAAGGGCTGACAAATGAACCCAGATCCACAAAAGGTTGATAAAATGCAGCACGCCTTCACTCCCATGGGATTAAAAGGACGAGCTGAAATGTGGCACACTTTTATGGATGTGGGCATCAAGGTATAACCAGACTGCACTATACACTGACACAGAGTATAACCAGACTGCACTATACACTGACACAGAGTATAACCAGACTGCACTATACACTAACACAGAGTATAACCAGACTGCACTATACACTGACACAGAGTATAACCAGACTGCACTATACACTGACACAGAGTATAACCAGACTGCACCAGACACTGACACAGAGTATAACCAGACTGCACTATACACTGACACTGAGTATAACCAGGTTGTACCATACACTGACAGTGTAGCTGCACTATATCAGCCCTGAATATAAGGACATTAATACAAATCATTGGTGGACATTTCAAAATAGAAAAATGTCCAAATCAATGCAAAAGACCAGCATAATGCATAATTCACATGTTGATTCTTAACAGATTGATGTTAAATGAATAAAGGGGCATTAGAGGCACATGCACCAAATGCCGGTATGGGATATCCCACGCGTTCCAGGCATTAACTCCCATTCACGTCAATAGACGGATAAAGCCGGAATGGTTGCAATAACTGGTACCAGCATTTGATGCATGCGCCCATATTGAGATACAGTAAATGCTTTTGTATAGCTAAGTAGATGCTGCTGGCAAAGCCAAGGAAACTGAGCCTGCGGTCCCAGTCATGACTGTGACACGCGTGCCCGGCAGGGGGGTGGGGGAGGGGCTTCGCGTGCACAGCGCTAACCGTGATCTGCGGTCTCCAGGAGAGAGGGAACGTGCGACGGGAGGGTGCGTGGTTGGGGATTTGCGGGGGCGTGGCCATCACGTCACGCGCCTGCTTCACCCTCATTGGGTGAACCGCCGGTGGGGGCGAGGCCACGCCTCTGTCGCAAGGTTTAAACTCAATTTCATTGAGTTTAAAAAACCTTGCAGTACGGCACGGCTGCACCTTCAGCGTGAAGGTGAGTACTGGGCCCTGCCCCATTGAGGGGCGGTGCTTACACGCACAGCGCACGCGGAGGTGTGCGCTGTAGCAGTGACTGGAACCGCAGCCTCATTCTGCTCGTATTCAGCATAGTAACTCAAACGGAAAGAATATATTAGCAGATTTTCAGAATCCTTATCCTAATGTTACTTTTATGTTTCAAGCGCTTATTTCCATCATGTGTTATATCACTTATTTATTTATAAAATGTTTTACCAGGAAGTAATACACTGAGAGTTACCTCTCGTTTTCAAGTATGTCCTGGGCACAGAGTTATGATGACAAATACATGGTTACAAATACATGGTTACATTGGGTGAACAGGGTTATACATCTTATTATATATTAGTGAAAGCACTGTATGCCTGTCTGCATCTTCCTGTGTCCCTACGGACAATCTGATTGCACCTTTGGCCTGTCACTCCGCCTCAGGCCATGCCCGCCCCCGCACACCTCTCATTGGTCTGCGGTCCGCCCCCGCACAACTCTCATTGGTCTGCGGCCAACACCACTGCCACACTGTCCCACCCCTCACTGACCTACACCACTGACACACTCTCCCACCACTCACTCACTGAGCTTTGGGAACGCTTGCCAGCACCTAACCCTCACTGCTCTGAGAGATTTGCACCTAACCCTGAGATTTCCACCTAACCCTCACTGCTCTCAACCCAGAAAAACCTGACCGCCTGCTACCACGACAGAACTGCACAATCAGGTACCAGTCTTATTGCTTTCACTGCAACATTCCACACCCTCACACAACACCACACACACGACACGCTCACACCGCCTCTTACGGCCTACACTGCCAACACACCTCCCCTTCACCTCACCGCACTGTCTCATCCTCACCTCTCCAACGGACACCGCACACCCCCCCCCCCAGGCAGCAGCGCTGTCTGATCCCCCCCACACACACCCCCCCCCCCACATACACACACCCCCCACACCCCCCCACACCCTCCCCCACACCCCCATACCCACCCCCACCACACCCCCCCCCCACACCACCACACCCCCCCCCCCCACACCCCCAGGCAACAGCGCTGTGTGATACTCACATCACCAACGACACCGCACGTGGCCGCAGCTGAGGTCTGTGAGGTGCAGGGAGCAGTGGCGGCGGCCGCGAGGCAGCCTGCCTGGCCACTGGCTCTTCCCCCGTCGGGGAGGGGGGTCAGCGCCAAACACGCCTTGCACAACAAAGAGACAGAGCCAGATTTAGAAGAGCAACACAACGACAACAACAACAACAAAAACACAGAGAAACACCCAGTACATCAAAAGCCACTCACAGTCCAGACCAACAACGTACTACAAGATCACGCGCTGCAGAGACTACAGAACACCATGAGGCACACCTTGCAAAACACCAACAACATACTACTAAATCACGTGCTACTGAGACTACAGAACAGCATGCGGCACGCCTTGCTACAGACCAACAACGGGCTAGAAGATCACGCACTGCAGAGACTACAGCACAACATGACGCACGCCTTGCAAAAGACCAACAACGTCGTACAACATCACGAGCCACAGAGACACTAGAACAACACAAAATACGCCTCGCTAAAATGCGACTAAGAACTACAACATCAAAAGCCGCCGAGACGCCACAACAACATGAAACACACCTTGCTAAAGACAGAACAATACGGCGCACATCAAGAGCAAAACAAAAACACAACAACAGAGACACTACAAGAACAACAACAACACACACATACTACATTAACCCATTCAACACATTACACTTTGCTACGCGCTGCTTTCCTATATAATCCACACATACTATACCACCAACATCCCAAGGTCAACATTGAACACATGGACACTATATGCCGCTACTGTCAAGCAAAGAAATTCCACAAGGAATCAGCTGGAATGTGCTGCAGCAATGGCAAAGTTCAGCTCCCACCTCTACACTCACCCCCAAATCCACTTCTTTCGTACATGTCAGGAACAACTTCAGAATCAAAACATTTCCTACAAAACATACGCAAATACAACTCCGGTTTCCAAATGACATCCTTTGGTGCTACATCTGTAGTCGAACAAATAGGATTTAAAACTACTTTCAAAGTACAAGGTCAAGTTTACCACAGGGCCGGTTCTCTGCTCCCATTACCAGAACAAGATCCACAATTCTTGCAAATTTACTTCATGGGTGATGAACAACAACAAGCTGATCAACGATGCCATTGGATACCCGATACAAGACGTGATATTGTCATCTCCTTACAAAGGATGTTACATGAACACAACCATCTCATTAACACATTCAAAACATCACTTGAACGCATGCCAACTGATGACTATAAAGTCATTATCAGAGCGGACAAAACACCAGTGGGGCAACATGAACGTCGCTTTAATGCTCCACAAATCAACGAAGTCGCTATTGTTATAGCAGGGGAGCAATTTAATACACGTGACATCATTCTTCAGCGACGCGCTAATTCACTGACCCGCATTTGTGAAACACATCGCTCATATGATGCACTTCAATACCTTCTCATACTTTGGAACGGTGACGATGAATATCACTTCAACATCATGCAAGTAGACCCACGTTCCCAAGCAAACACAAAAAAAACTGTCTCCGCTATGGACTTCTACGCATACAGATTAATGATACGAGATGCATCACAAAACCACATTTTACATTGTCGCCAACTCTTTCATCAGTTTATTGTTGACATGTATGCTAAAATTGAAAGTGAGCGTCTTCTATACATACGTTTGCATCAAAAACAACTTCGCGTTGATCAATACATACATCTCAGGGATGCTGTTGGCAACGATGGTCACGTTGACAACATTGGCAAAATGTTAATTCTACCAGCAACATTCCCAGGAAGTCCTCGACACATGCACGAATATGCTCAAGACGCTATGGCATATGTTCGAGCATATGGAAGACCAGATTTTTTTATTACATTTACATGTAATCCAGCTTGGCCAGAAATCAAAACAGAACTTGCCCATGGACAGGCACACAGCGATCGACACGACTTAATCGCCAGAGTATTTAGACAAAAAATTATCACATTAATTCACATCATCACTAAGACTTATATCTTTGGACAAACACGATGCTGGATGTACTCAATAGAGTGGCAGAAAAGAGGGCTTCCACATGCTCATATTCTTATATGGCTCAAAGAAAAACTACATGCCATAGACATCGATAACGTTATCTCAGCAGAGTTGCCACATCCAGAAGAAGACCCAATACTATTTGCAATAGTCACCAAAAATATGATTCATGGCCCATGTGGAAACATTAATATTCAGGCACCATGTATGAAAGACGGTAAATGCACCAAAAAAAATCCTAAACCATTCATTGCGGACACACAAAGTGGAGATGATGGATATCCTCAATATCGAAGACGCGCTCCCACAGACGGTGGATACACTGCAAAAATGACTATTCGAGGAAACAAACACATCCAAGTCGACAACAAATGGGTTGTTCCATATTGTCCACTTCTAACTAAAATGTATAACGCACACATTAATGTCGAATACTGTAATTCCGTTAAATCTATTAAATACATTTGCAAATATGTCAACAAGGGAAGCGACATGGCAATTTTCGGAATTACAAATGAACACATCCGGGACGAAGTTACACTCTACCAACTAGGAAGATATATCAGTAGTAATGAAGCCGTTTGGAGGATTTTATCTTTTCCCATTCACGAACGACACCCAACCGTTGTTCACCTCACTGTTCATTTAGAAAATGGACAGAGAGTATACTTCACACCTCACAATGCAGAGGCAGTTGCTGCTCAACCACCAAACACAACTTTAACTGCCTTCTTTCAATTATGTCAACACGACTCTTTTGCAAGGACATTGCTTTATCCAGAAACTCCACGATATTACACATGGAATGCATCCACAAAACAGTTCAAGAAAAGAAAACAGGGTATAGCTGTTCCCGGAACGGATGCCCTTGCAAGTGAAGCCTTAGGGCGTGTCTACACAATTCACCCAAACAACGCTGAATGCTTCTTTCTCCGAATGCTACTTCATACCGTTCCAGGGCCAACTTCATTTGACGCTCTTAAAAATGTTAACGGTCAACTGTGTCAGACTTATCGAGAAGCTTGCCAAAAGGTTGGCTTACTAGAGGATGATCAACACTGGAATAGTACATTAGCCGAAGCTACATTAAACTCATTGCCACTCAAAATTCGAAACCTTTTTGCCATTATCCGTACCACCTGCAACCCACCAAACCCCAACACTCTATGGGACACATATCGAGAAAGCATGAGTGAAGATATACTTGCCAAAGCACAGAGAGACAATCCATCACTGAATGTTCAGTTTTCAAGTGAAATTTTCAACGAGGTACTCATATTGTTAGAAGATACATGTCTCTCTATAAATAACAAAACACTCCTTCAATTAGGTCTACAAGCTCCACAACGTCATCATCATGATGTACTCAATACAGACCTTATGCGAGAGAAACAATACAATATTTCAGTTCTCAAAGAATATGTTGCTACAAAAAAACCAATGTTAATTGCAGAACAACTTCACACCTATGAGACCATCATGGAGCACATCACCAACGGACAAGGTGCTATACTGTTTCTTGATGCTCCAGGTGGAACCGGCAAAACATTTCTCATCAATTTACTCCTAGCCGAAATAAGAATGCACAATGATGTTGCACTTGCACTAGCATCATCTGGCATTGCAGCCACACTTATGGATGGAGAAAGAACTGTGCACTCAGCTCTGAAACTACCGCTAAACATTGCTCATGAAGAAAACCCAACCTGTAATATTACCAAAACATCTGGACAAGCACGTGTTCTTCAAATTTGCAAACTAATTGTTTGGGCTGAATGTACCATGGCGCATAAAAAAGCACTTGAAGCCCTTAATAGAACCTTGCAAGACTTGCGGAACAATAAACAAATAATGGGTGGCACTGTCATTCTTTTAGCTGGTGATTTCAGACAAACACTTCCAGTCATACCACGATCCACACCAGCAGACGAACTTCATGCATGCCTCAAATCCTCTATTTTATGGCCACATGTTAAACATTTCCCATTAACAACAAATATGCGAGTCAAACTTCTTGGCCACTCAAATGAACAAGTGTTTGCAGACACCCTTCTTCAAATTGGTGAAGGTACTTTACCTACTGACTTCACATCAGGTGAAATTACTTTTCCCACAAATTTTTGTCACATGATGACATCACTTCAAGATCTCATACATCACGTCTATCCAAATCTCACAATTACACAAACCACCAGTGGCTCTGTGAAAGAGCCATCCTTGCTGCCAAAAATACTTCTCTCAATGACCTAAATAATCAAATTCAAGACATTCTTCCAAACACAATTACTCAATACAACTCAATCGATACAGTTGTGGATAACGATGAAGCCGTGAACTATCCAACAGAATTCCTACACTCCCTGGAACCATCTGGAATGCCACCACATCACCTTCGCCTGAAAGTTGGATCACCCATCATGCTACTTCGCAACCTACACACACCTAACCTTTGTAATGGAACCAGACTGTGCATCAAAACATTGATGACCAACCTAATTGAAGCTACTATCTTAACCGGCAACGCCAAAGGCCAAGATGTGTTCATCCCCCGCATTCCACTCATTCCAACAGACATGCCTTTTACTTTCAAACGACTACAGTTCCCCATCAAACTAGCTTTTGCTATCACCATCAACAAAGCACAAGGACAGTCAATAAAGTGCAATGGTATAAACTTACAATCACCATGTTTCTCACATATGTTGCGTGCTCTAGAGTTGGATCCCCACAACAATTGTACATCTTTGCTCCAAGTGGAACTACCAAAAATGTGGTTTACAAACAAGCCTTACAATGAACATACACTTTGCTAAATTTGCATCAGCTATACATATTATCATACCAACCTCAACAAACCACAAACACACTCAATTCACTGCACTCATCTTTTATTTACATTAATTTCAACAACACACACTTTACTATCAAAAATTCACATAACCATCTTTCAACAACACTTTCCAACACTTTCCAACACTAACATTTTCACAACTAACAACCGTAACAACTAACATACACTTACCAAAATTGCCCTCATATACATGTGCTTTCTACTGTTGTTGTTTTACAAATACACTTTTCACAATTATTACATAACATTCACATTTGCTTACAATTTTACAATACAACATTTACACATACTTATTCACACTTCACATCCCGGGCAACTCCGGGTCTCTCAGCTAGTTTTATATAAAAACATTGCATGCACAGTTAGAGATAATATATGTTATAGGCGTATGTAATCGTTACAGAACAGATTCAAATGTGAGACAGCTTTAGTTTTTAAATATTATTATTATTATGTTACGTGTATTACTGCTGTGAAGCGCTATGTACATGGATGGCCCTATTTAAGTAAAGATATACACACAAACATACATTTAAAAAAAAAAAGTCAAACAAAATGCACAGCTCTAATAAAACAAAAAAAAAGTTCTACGTTTGAGGAATTGTTTTATCAGCATCACAAAAAGTCTGTGTCTGGTTAACTCTTCCTGGCGTGCGTATCTTCTTAGATAAATGATAACAAAATAAGCATTTTGGTTTTGCTAGAACTGTACAAGCAGCACACGGAGATTCTTCTGATTTTAATCTAGATGCTTTTTCTGTGCAAAATGGTAGTAATTAAAACTAAGAAATACAGTATAACAGCGGTGGGCAACTCTAGTCCCCCCAACAGGTCAGATTTTCACAATATCCCTGCTTCACCACAGGTGGCTCAGCCGAAGACTGCACCATCTGTGCTGAAGCAGGGAAATCCTGAAAACCTGACCTGTTGGTGGCCCTTGAGGACTGGAGTTGGCCGCCCCTGCAGTATAATGTGTGAAGATGCATTTACTTTAAGCAGACAAATAAAATTGTACTTTGAATTCTATATCTTAACCTGGGCTGTAACTGTTTCATACGCCCATAATATATATTTTCTTTTACTGTGCACGCAATGTCTTGTATATAATGTATACCCTGTTCATTTATGTAACTGTACTTGTAACCATGTATTATTTGTTTAACTCTGTGCCCAGGACATACTTGAAAACGAGAGGTAACTCTCAATGTATTACTTCCTGGTAAAATATTTTATAAATAAATAAATAATATGAAATCTCTACTTCATTATTATATATTGTTTATTTATATTATATTTTCCTAGAGTAGTAATTAAAAAGATTATTAATGTGACAGGAAATCCTACCTTTTAAACAAAGTTACATTGCAATGTCCTAACTTTTTACTGAGAGTTTATTTTGTAAGGGACGAAGAAATGTCCCTCATTTCTTAATTAAACAATACATGATGGACTGGGTACAAAAGAAACATCACATATACCATTAAATATGAAAAACACTTGGTGAAAAAGTAATTTGTTACTTGGACTCAGATCAATCCACAAGGCTACGTCTTCTTCTTCATGGGAGAGCATGAGTCTATGTGACTGTATTTACTGTACTCTGGAATCGTCTTTAATAAGATCGGGCACTGACGATAACTAGATCATGAAGATATGGCACGGGTACACAGCTAAACAATCTCTTCAAAGTGCAGGTCTCCTCTAAGACAGGGATACAAAGTATAGCTCTAATCACAAGTTCACGTGCGTGGTTCAGTCAATGGGGGCGAACCGCTCACGTGATGTCACGGGAACGCCCCCCGGCACCCCCCCCCCCCCCACCGCCTCATGCGCACAACTTGCTAGCCAGGAATCGCCCGAGCAACATGAGCACCTGACGTCACGGTGATCGAGTGCCAGCGTGCTCGCTTTCACCCTGGACGAGGCCTTAATGTGACAGCCAAGAACAGTGGAAAGACAACGTTTCAGGTCCCATATGGACCTTTCATCGGGCACCTTTGGACGGGTACACAGCGATGTGTGGAACTATACTTGGAAGAACAAAAGACAGGGGTGCCCAATGCTACATCCAATTGACAAAACATATATGGTAATAAGTATAAAGTTTAAATACTTCAATAATAATAATAATTACTTGGTTATTTAGTTAAACCCTTTGGCAAAAGCGTCGTAAGCCTGCATACCAAACGTCAAGGTAAAACCAAAAATGCAGGTCCTAACACTAAAACTGCGAACCCTTCCTGTTACCTCTGTATGAGGGGAAAGAACCATAGTAGGTCCTGTTCTTGCAGCAAAGTGAAAATACCTCCCAAGTTATAAAGGTGGTTCTTTCCCCTCATACAGAGGTATGGAGGCTTACGACGCTTTGGCCAAAATATATATTCATGATGTGGTGGGTGTAGGAGTTTGAGCTAGCTCGGAATGTGTGTTATACTTGGAAGAAGTCGGCATTCACATGGACGTGAGACAAAGGTCCAAACGGGGGACCGGACTCTTGATCAGATTCAATAAATATGTACTGTACTCTGTATCATTGTTTTGTCACCTCTTTCCCAGTTTATCCTGCAAATGTGAGGCTGAGGCGTCCAAAACGGATGCTCCTGATTAGTTTGCTTCATAGACACTGGTAGTTTTTACCCACCAAGACATGTTCCTAATTGTATTGTAATTCCCCAAAGAAATGTGTTTTGTGATTATTTGGTGATTATTTGGAGATTCTGCCCCCCCTCCCCCCAGTGCAACAATGACAGAAATGTAAGCTTATTTGTTATCAGCACAGTAAATCAGTGGTTTTCAAAAGAAAAAACACTTTTGTAAAACAGGCACAAAGGGTGCAATAGTAAGCAGCTCTGTTTTACATGCATGTACCCAGCATCTGCGCAGACGTGCCTGCATTATATACTCCAGTGAAGGAGATACAAATGAAGAAATAGTGATGAGTTAATGTCCATTTTCAGAAGTGCAGCACCCTCTACTGGAACTCACGTACCAAATAATGCTTTTTAATCTTAAAGCAGCAGTCCAAGCTATCGCTCCTCCCCCCACCCCCCCTTAATATGTGCATCAATACAATCCACACAATGATAAGTGATTAGCTAAGTTGCCGATCGATCCGTTCTCCTGTGATCGATCAGCGAAGATTCAGCTCAGGAGTTGACTAAATGGCTGTCAATGCAGCAGAAGAGGACCAAAGATGCAAAGTTCTGTGGGGAAGATCATGTGACCAGGCAGTCACTAGATACAATTGATGCACTGCTAGAGTGAGGGCAGGGCTCAAAAAGGGGTGTGCATGAGTCTGTTTCAGAAGAGGAAGGGGATGTGACATTGTAAATGGTTGCAAAAGAAACAAAAAAATGCTTGTTACATTATACTCTGTGTTCGACAAACCTATACATCTGCACGCCCCGGGCGAGTGGATTTAACACCGTGGCAAGCTCCTATTGGCCCAAGCAGCACACGTGGTTTTTTTTTTTTTTTTTTTTCCCTGCTTGCACTGGAGAAAAAAAAAAAAAAGCCGGAGGCGGGTTCATGTTGTTGAGGGAGATTACCCCGCCTCCGGCTATATGAGCAGTGCCTTCCCTCCTCCCCCGCCCCTTAGCAATACTTTACCTCCTCTCATCAGCGCTTTCACTCCTCCCCCTTCAGGCAGCCAGCCCCTTCCGTGCCTCTGTCTGCCACAGGCCCCTGCAGGGCCACCTATCGCCCCCCCCCCCCTCCCATCGGGCCATCCGCCACCCCCCCCCCCCCAATCGGGCCATCCATCTCCCCTCCCCAATCGGGACATCCGCCCCCCCCCCCCCCCCACACTTACATCAATTGGGCCATCCGCCCCCGCCCTCCCCACCTCAATCGGGCCATCCGGTCCCCCACCTCAATCGGGCCATCCGCCGCGGGCCCCATCATGTTGGGTCAGGTTAACCACCTCCGTCATCCGCAGGTCCCTCTACGGGGAGGGCCCAGGCCAGGTGACGGGTGTGCCCTGGGGGGGGGCAGCTCGTGTTCTTCCCATGTTCCGGGTGCAGTGAGGCCCAGGGCGGCCCTGTCTCATGTGTGGGGGCTGGGAGGCCTCACGATGTCCCTGGGGCGGCCGCGGCCTTGTCTCTGTGTGGGGGTCCCCTCAGGTCCCCGCTTCCCCCCGGTCCTGCGGAGCGGGAGATGGGCGCGGGGGTGGGGCAGCGTGGTGGTTGTGGTGCTGGTCGCGGCCTTTCCTCTCCCCCCCTGTGTGTGTAGAGAGAGAGAGTGTGTGTGTGTGTGTGTATATGGGAGAATGTGTGTGTGTGTGTGTGTGTGTGTGTGTATATGGAAGAATGTGTGTGTGTGTGTGTGTGTGTGTATATGGGAGAATGTGTGTGTATATATTGGAAAATGTGTGTGTGTGCATACAGTATATGGGAGAATGTGTGTGTGTGTGTGTGTGTGTGTGTGTGTGTGTGTGTGTGTGTGTGTGTGTGTGTGTGTGTGTGTGTGTGTGTGTATATGGGAGAATGTGTATGTGTGTATATATGGGAGAGTGTATGTGTGTATGGGAGTATGTGTGTGACACCAGAGGTACCCCCCCAATCAGTCACCCCCTCCCCAACCAGTAGCCCAGTCAGTCACCCCTGCCCCAGTCAGTCACCCAGTCAGTCACCCCCCCAGTCAGTCAGTCACCCCCCCGTCAGTCACCCCCCCCCAGTCAGTCACCCCTGCCCCAGTCAGTCACCCAGTCAGTCACCCCCCAGTCAGTCAGTAACCCCCCCCCAGTCAGTCAGTTACCCCCCCCCAGTCAGTCAGTTACCCCCCCCCCCCAGTCAGTCACCCCTCCCCCCCAGTCAGTCAGTCACGCCGTCTCCCCTCTCTCTGGTCTCTCTCTCCCCTCTCTCTTTCTCTCCCCTGTCTCCCCCCTCTTTCTTTCTCTCTCCCCTCTCTCTGTCTGTCTCTCCCCCCTCTCTGTCTCTGTCTCTCCCCCCTCTCTGTCTGTCTCTCTCCCCTCTCTGTCTCTGTCTCTCTCCCCTCTCTGTCTTTCTCCCCTCTCTCTCCCTCTGTCTCCCCTCTCTCTCCCTCTGTCTCCCCTCTCTTTCCCTCTGTCTCCCCTCTCTCTCCCTCTGTCTCCCCTCTCTCTCTCCCCTCTCTGTATCTGGATATCTTATTTACCCTATATATCTTAACTGTCCTATACTACACCAAAATAACCTATACTGCTTTCTTCCAGATTTGACTCTCAAGCTTCAGACAGGAGACATCGGAATCCCCCCTAAACCAGAAGACAGGTAGAAAACACCTCCCCTCCAACTTATAACATTGCGGGAATGAGGTACCTGGAAATTGAGGGACTGCGGATCAGGTAAGATCCCAGGTGGGATTGCTGCTTTAGATATTGTGAAGTGGGGGCATCCAGACACTGGATAAAGGGTGCAGGAAATTAGTGTAGAGGGAGAAAGGGGGTGGCCCGGTATTAAAGGGGTTGCGTATTAATAAAACTGGTGGCAGCGGCGGGACTGAACTGGACCTGGATTACAGTATTCTGCGGGGTACTGTGATCCAGTGGGAACTTGATGGTAATTGCAAGTTCCTGGGACTAAAGATATTGAACACACGGTAGTGCAACAAGTAACGCAAGTTGTCACACCACCTCACTGCTGCGACCCAGAACTCAGAGCCATGAGTGAAGCGGAGAACCTCTATTACCTGAGAACTAGAAATCAGCTAAAAGACAAGTGCCGTGCCTATGGACTGGAATATGTGGACCAGGCGGTCGAGGACATGGTTGTTGCAGTCACCGCATATGAAGCTGAGCATCCAGAGGTCCTGGAAGTAGCTCAGCTTGCCCTTTTACAGCCGCCCGGAGATCAGGGACTGAACCCAGTGCCGGGCCGGCAGGATCCCGGGGAGGGACCAAGTGCACCTCCCAGGACAAGTGCAGCAGGAGGGGCACTGATAGCTGCGGCTACCAGCCCGTTTACCCCTGAAATGCTGGCACTGATAACAGCGTGGGGAGACCGAGGGACACCGGAGGAGCGGCTACAGTTTATCTCTATGGCAGTGAACAGACCCGCTTATTGCCCCCCGGTCCGACCCCCCAAAGATGGACTCCAACTGGACAAGCACAGTCTCACCAAGTATGTGGAGGGCACTGATCAGATTGACATGTTTCTAAGGAACTTTGAAACGCAGTGCCGGCGGTACGGGGTGCTTCCCCAGCATAGGGTTGCACGCCTGGACCCGCTACTCTCCGGCTTGGCTAAGCAGACCTTGATGGCGCTTCCAGATGAGTTTGCTGATGACTATGACCACCTGAAAGAACTTTTGCTGTTTCAGCACGGTTTTACCCCTGAAGCTTACTGGGGTAAGTTCCGGCTGGAGGAGAGGCACCCTCAGGAGACCTATGTCACTTATGTGACCCGCATGGCTTTGTACGGGTTACACTGGGTGGAGGGCTCTGAGGCCAAGACTTACCAACGCCTGCTGGACCTCATCTTTCAGGAGCAGCTCATGCAGCAGTGCCCGCCGGCGGTGAGGGCTTTTGTGTATGATAAAAAGCCCAAGACCTACACCGAGGCGGCGAGGATGGCCGATGACTATGTGGTCAGCCGGTCCCAGATGACCGCCAAGGTACCAGCCCAAGCGGTAACCCCAACGGCGCCGGCCAAGAAAGCTGTGAGTACCCCCCAGTGGGCCCAAAAGCCGCCTGCGGGCAGCGGGTCACAGAAGGCGGTAGAGCTCCGGCATGAGCGCCGGTGCTACAATTGCAACAGCACTGGTCACATCAGACCAGATTGCCCGGAACCCCTGCGTTCCAATGGACCCTATCGAGGGCAACGCACCCCAGCTGCGAAGCCGGTAGCCCGCGTGCGGGTGGCTTCCCCCAAAGAACCAGGACCGGTCATGGAAACAACTCCCAGCGAGACGTCCCATGTCACCCCTACCCCGGTTTCTTCGGTGCCTACAGCCAGGACCGGCGGACAGCACAGCGCAGACCTGCAGCAGACGGACGGCCGGAGCAGGCATCTCACCCCGGTCACAGTCGGTGACCGGCCAGCAGTCGGCTTGCTTGATTCAGGAGCTGCAGTGATCCTGGTCCGACCTGATATGGTCCGGCCAGAGGAATTGCTCCCAGGCCCTGGGATGCAGATCACTGTGGCTGACGGAGAGCCACGTTTCCTGCAGGTGGCCCGCATCTTTTTGGATTGGGGGGTGGGCAAGGGTGTGCGGGAGGTGGGGGTTTTACCAGGTTTGGATGCTGAAATTCTTTTGGGCAACGACCTGGGACCGATGACTTGCACCTACGACCGTGTGCCCCAGGCCGCTGCAGTGGCGGTGGTTACCCGGAGCCAGACCGCGGCAATGCCGGCGGTGGCCACCCCAGTCCCCCAGCCTTTGGGACCAACGTTAGCGGAGGGCACAGAGGAGCCCGGGGAGGTAAGCCAGGATCAGTTGCAACCACAGGCTGACTTACTGTTTCCCCTTACCTTGTCCCCTTCCCCTGACAATGACATGACTGGGGGGTGGCCAGATTTAGGAGCCCAGTTTAGGGAGGCAGTGAAGACAGACCCTACCCTGGCCGGCGTGAGACTTCGGGCGTCCGAATCTCAGACAGGGGAGGGCACTGAACGCTGCCTATGGCATAAGGGACTCCTATACAGAGAAGAAGGGAACCCGGGGATAGAGAAGGGATTGACCGGTAAGCGACAGCTAGTAGTACCCCAGGGGTACCGACAGCAATTGTTACGGGTAGCTCACTCTATTCCGTTAGCAGGACATCAGGGGGTCACCAGGACGCGAGCCCGGTTATTGCAGCGTTACTACTGGCCGGGGGCATCCCGAGATGCGAGCAATTTCTGCCGCTCTTGTGATGCCTGCCAGCGAGTGGGTAAGGCGGGCGACCGTGTGAAGGCACCCCTGAAACCCCTACCGATAATAGGGGAACCCTTCCAGAAGGTAGCGATGGACCTGATAGGACCCCTCATGATTCCTAGCAGGTCAGGGAAGCGCTACATCCTCACGGTGGTGGATTTTGCCATCCGGTACCCTGAGGCGGTAGCGCTTGGCACTATAAGTGCCAAGACAGTGGCAGCAGCTTTGCTGAACATTTTTGCTAGGGTAGGTTTCCCTAGTGAGATCCTAACCGATCAGGGGTCGCAGTTCATGAGTGAACTGTTACATTGTCTCTGGGATGCTTGCGGTGTACAGCACCGGCGCACTATCCCTTACCATCCCCAAACAAACGGATTATGTGAGAGGTTTAATGGTACCCTGAAGCAGATGCTTCGGACCTTTATAGAGGCGGAGGGGAAAGACTGGGAGATTCACCTGCAGCACTTGCTGTTTGCATACCGAGAGGTACCGCAAGAATCTACAGGCTTCTCCCCCTTCGAGCTACTATATGGCCGCAGGGTACGTGGACCTCTGGACCTCTTCCGTGAGGGATGGGAAGGGGAGACTACTGCTACTGATGCTTCAGTGATCCAGTATGTAGTAGATCTCAGAGACCGGTTAGAGATGCTTATGGGGGTGGCCCAGGACCACCTCAGGGCTGCTCAGACCAAGCAGAAGCAATGATAGGACCAGCAGGCCCGTAGCAGAGAATTCATCCCAGGACAGCAGGTGCTTGTTCTCAAACCCACTCGGGAGAACAAGTTAATGGCTGCCTGGTCGGGACCGTACCCGTTCATCCGAAAGGTGAATGAGTGCAACTATGTTGTACAGGTAGCGCCTGAGAGGCACAAGACATATCACATTAATATGTTAAAGGAATACAGAGCACCGAGTATGGGAGCAGTAATGGCCATTTGTAGCCCACTGCTGGAGGATCCGGCGAGCAATGCTCTGCCTGATCTCCTAGGGGAGGCAAAGCAAGGAAACACTGTTGAGCAGGTAGAGATAGGGGCACAGTTGAGTACTAGGCAGAAGGGAGAAGCCAGGGACATGCTAGCTCAGTATAGCGCCCTCTTCACTGACATGCCAGGGACCACACATCTCACCAAACACCCAGTACACACAGGGGACCTGCAGCTTCTGCATAAGCACGCTTATAGAGTGTCAGCAGAGGTCAAGACAAGTATGGAGAGAGAGATTGAGGAGATGCTGACCCTAGGGGTAATTACTCCGTCCCAGAGCCCTTGGGCAAGTCCAGTAGTGCCTAAGAAGGACAAAACCACCAGGTTTTGTGTGGACTACCGGTTGCTCAACACTGGGACGGTGTCAGATGCTTACCCCATGCCCCGCATGGATGAGTTACTAGATGAACTCGCGGGGGCAAAGTATCTGACCACCATGGATCTGAGCAAAGGCTATTGGCAGATTCCCCTGACCCTGAAGGCTAGGGAGAAGTCAGCATTCATCACTCCAAGTGGCCTCTATGAGTTTTTTGTGATGCCATTTGGGATGAAGAATGCCCCGGCTACCTTCCAACGCCTGGTCAATAGGTTACTGGAAGGGATGCAGAGCTATGCCAGGGCTTACTTAGATGACATTGCTGTCTTTAGTAATTCCTGGGAATCCCACATAGGACATGTAGCTGCGGTGCTGGATAGGATCAGGGAGGCTGGGCTTACCTTAAAACCCACTAAGTGTATGGTAGGGATGGCAGAAGTCCTGTACTTAGGGCACAGGGTGGGTGGAGGGCATCTCAAACCAGAGCCAGCCAAGGTAGAAGCCATAGTTCAGTGGCCTGTTCCATAAACCAAGAAACAGGTCATGGCATTTTTGGGCACCGCAGGGTACTATAGGAAGTTTGTCCCACAGTACAGCGCAGTGGCCAAACCCCTGACTGATCTGACTAAGAAGCAACTGCCTGTGCTTATTACCTGGTCTCCTGCCTGTGAAACTGCTTTCCAGGCCCTGAAAACTGCGCTTGCTGAGGCCCCCATCCTGGCTGCCCCAGACTATACCAAGCGTTTTCTTATTCAGACTGATGCCTCAGACTTTGGTGTGGGGGCTGTGTTGAGCCAGGTGGGGGACGACGGCAAAGAGCACCCTGTGGTGTATCTCAGTCGCAAACTGCTCCCCACGGAGGTGGCATATGCCACCATTGAAAAGGAGTGCCTGGCCATTGTGTGGGCACTCAAAAAGCTCCAGCCCAATGTCTATGGGAGGGCTTTCACGGTCATCACAGACCACAATCCCCTGAGTTGGCTACAGAGGGTATCAGGGGAGAATGCCAAACTGCTGAGATGGAGCTTGGTGTTGCAAGAATTTGAATTTACCATTCAGCACAAAAAGGGCAGTGAAAACAGCAATGCTGATGGACTTTCACGCCAGGACTATCCCTCTGAGGCTGAATTCCTTAATGGTACCAGCAGTGCCCCACTTCCCATTAGGGCCAGTCGGCCACAGGACACGCATTAAGAAGGGGAGGTGTAGAGGGAGAAAGGGGGTGGCCCGGTATTAAAGGGGTTGCACCCCATTTGGCCACCCCTGACCCCACCAGGGAGACAAGGGGTTAACTGGACTGCGGTCCGGAAATGTGATTTCACCCCTGTTATAACCTGTAAATGTGTATTTTCCTGTTGCCCCTCTGTTATTGTACATCAGTGTCTGCACACACACACACTAGAATCCATCCGGGAGCACAAGGGTTAATAGTCCGTTAATACTGTGTCTCAAGGTATGGACAAAGCTTCAGAGAAATTCCTTTGCTATCAGGATGACAGATGGCCCTAGAGTCCCAATGGCTAGAACTTAAGTTTTGTTCAAAAGGTTTTATCACCCTCCCTGTCTGTGAGGGTGGAGGAGGCGCATACCATAGCAGTTTTTAAGTGTCCCACTTATCACTGTCCAACACAGGTTATCTTGTCCAAGATCCGGAGGGGTAGCTGGGCTGGCATTCCATTTGCACACGTGGGGCCTCAGAAAGGAGACCCCAGAGTTCTACTGCACATGTGCCAGCTAGCAGGTGGGCCTGTCCTAAAATGTGTCCCCCCATCAAAGATTGGCTGGAGATAATTGCAAACCAATCACAGGTTCTTAATGTTACAGGTAGAGGGACAAAAGGTTTATAACCTGCTGTTCCCCATCAATCCTTTGTCTTCATTTTTGGTCTTCATGCAAAGTCTTCATTCGTTTTCGTTTGCTGATATGGTAACCTGATCTCACCTGAATGATTTCCGACTGCTGAGAGAAATGCTACATCATACTTCTCATTCCCCAACCCCAATGTAAGTGTACTTCTTGTTTGTTACTGCATTATCTGTTGTGTTCACCTTTATTCTAAGGAATAAATACAATTTATTATATCTTAAGCCTCGTTCAGTTCAAACCCAATTATTTTTGTGTAATATTAATAAGCCTGTGGAAGCTATCGTCACAATTAGTCATTCACATCTGGCTTTTTTTTTGTAAATCCGACATTTACACACACATACACACACACGCGTAACTAGGACTAATTGTAGTATAATGTAATACAATAAATAAACTTATGTCAAAAACGAATGTTGTTCTTACTAGGAATTTATTCAATTTATTTTTTTATTTTTTTTAAAGCGAGTCTGGGGGCGGGCCTAGGGCGGGCCTGGGGGCGGGACTAGATGGCGAGTAGATTTTTGGGTTATTTGTCAACCACTGATTATACTACATTAAAATGTCATTTCAGAGTTGTTGTTTTTTCAACAATAAAAATGCTTCTTGTACAAGTATTTTCTCATAGTACAGAACTGATTTATTAAAAAAAATAAAATAAACATGTGTAGGAAATTGCTTGGTCTGCAGCTTTAAAATGCTATATAGTTAAGTAATTACATTATTAATGCCACTAGTACCCGAAAAGGCTCTAACTGGGTAATGTTGTTAATTATTGACTTGGCATATTGCATGACCGCAATTAAAATGCTGGCATAAAAGATTATAGTGCTGACTTTATTAATATAAATAACAATCAATGTATGTATGTATGTCTTTATTTATATAGCGCCATCCAGTAGGGTTGCCAGGTGGCTTGTCCAAAAATACTGGACACAATGGTAAAAGATGCGACCGCCCCCCAATACATATAAAAAATACCCACACGCCTCCCCCCGAATACACATAAAACATACCCCCACGCCCCCTGAATACACATAAAACATACCCCCATGCCCCCTGAATACACATAAAACATAACCTCACGGCGCCAGAATACATATAGAAAATGCCCCCACTACCCCCAATACATATAACATATACCCCCACCACCCCAATACATCAAGAGGATGAAATTATACACACACACACAGTGCAGGCAGTGTTAGGCCCAATCCGAGTTTTCCCCTGCAGTAAGCAGCATCCTTGAATGACAAGGGGGCAGGCGGGCTGAGGCCTGTGTTTTGCCCTACCAGGGGTTTAGACCTAAGTCCCTCTCCCAGGGTTCGTAAGGGGCTGCAGATTCAAATTTAGTCAGTTGTGTCTCCCCCAAGAGAGACTATCCCACGTAAGAGGGCTCTGGCCACCTTCCTTCTCCTCCCTTAGGGGAGTGGGAGTGAGGACTATACCTCCTACTCCACCAGGGAGTAAGGGAAGAGTTAGGACTGACCCTTGGGTCCCATGCCTGGGGGTTTGAGTCCAGGAACCATCTGAAGGCTGGAGGCCAAGTGTATACAGTGTATGCTGAGAGTTGGAGAATAAAGTTGTTCCAGTTCATAAAATATACTCCTGCCTCTGAGTGCAATCTATTAGGGGGGGTATCAGAGAGTTCTCCTACAGGGGCTGCCTCCAGCACTCCTGGAGCCTGCAAGAGATGGAGGCGCTGAACCACAGAGAGAAGTAAACATCACCCCAAAAGCCTGTCCTGTCTTCCCCATACCACCGGCGGAAAGCTGAAGACAGGAAAATGTAGCTCAATAACATTGATGAGCGCGGTGGCCACGCCCCCCGGCGGTTCAGCTAATGAGGGCGAACCTGCCGGATGATGTCATGGCTGTGCCCCCGCCATGCCTTCCCCCTGCAGCTCACTGCAGACCAGGGATCAGAGCGGCACGTGCCACCAGCCTAGCAGTCGCGCATGCCGCGCAGACAGCGGGGCCGTAGCCTACGTGTCCCGAACAGTTGCACAAAATTGTATTCATGCAACCATCACTCTTTCTGTGTTCTAAGATTACCTTTGTGTATGGCCACCTTCAGATCGTTCATCTTATGGCCAGAGTCAGAGAAATATTTGCCGACAGGACTGGCTCTTGTTCCGCGTGTGATGCTATAGCGATGCAGATTCATTCTCTTGTTTAGCCCCTGTCCTGTCTTACCTATGTAGTAGCAGATGATGAGGTAAACGACATTGCTGGAGGAACAGGTGAACCTTCCTCTGATTTTGTACTCCAGATTCGTTTGTGGTATTTGGATTGTGCCCGCTGTGTGGAGCATTGCGCAGGTTTTGCATCTTGCGTCCTGGCATGGTCTTGTCCCGCATTCAGTTGTACCGTTGAATACTTTACTCCTCACCATCATTTTCTTGAGATTATGAGGTTGTCTGTCTGATAATAAGGGAGTTTCAGGGAAGACCTGTTGCAGTCTTTTATCTTCCTGGAGAATGGGTTGTAGTTCCCTGGCGATCTTGCGTAAGGCTTCTAGGCTTCGTTAGCCACAGAACGGTATCATCTATTTGTTTTTGTATTGTATGTCTTTATTTGTATAGCGCCATTAATGTACATAGCTCTTCACAGTAGTAATACACGTGGTAATCATATAAATAACAAATAATATAAATAACAGGTCATGGGAATAAGTGCTTCAGACATAAACATAACATTTAGGAAGAGGAGTCCCTGCTCCGAGGAGCTTACAATCTAATTGGCATGTAGGAGGAACGTACAGAGACAGTAGGAGGGAATTTTGGTAAGTGCTTCTGCAGGGGGCCAAGCTTTATGTATCATGTGTCTAGTAATATCTACGGTGCTAATCATATGCTTCTTTAAGCAAGTGTGTCTTAAGGTGGGTCTTAAAGGTGGATAGAGAGGGTGCTAGTCGGGTATTGAGGGGAAGAGCATTCAAGAGGTGTGGGGCAGTCAGTGAGAAGGGTTTAAGGCGGGAGAGGGCTTTATATACAAAGGGGGTAGAGAGAAGACATCCTTGAGCAGAACGCAAGAGTCTGGATGGTGCATAACGAGAAATTAGGGATATGTAAGAAGGGGCAGAAGAGTGTAAAGCTTTAAAAGTGAGGAGGAGAATTGCATGTGTGATACGGGATTTGATAGGAAGCCAGGAGAGCGATTTCAGCAGGTGAGACACTGAGACAGATCTAGGAAAGAGTATAGTGATTCTGGCTGCCGCGTTTAGGATAGATTGTAGGGGAGACAGGTGAGAGGCAGGAAGGCCGGACAGCAGGAGGTTATAGTAGTCGAGACGTGAGAGAACGAGGGCCTGAGTCAGAGTTTTAGCAGTCGAGCAACAGAGGAAAGGGCATATCTTTGTAATATTGCGGCGGAAAAAGCGACAGGTTTTAGAGACGTTTTGAATGTGAGAGAGTCAAGTGTGACCCCTAGGCAGCGTGCTTCGGCTACTGGGTGAATGATGGTACTTCCAACAGTAATGTGGAAGGAGGTAGTAAGGCCAGGTTTGGGAGGAAGAATGAGGAGCTCTGTTTTTGCCATGTTCAGTTTAAATCGGCGGAGGGCAATCCAGGATGATATCACAGAGAGGCATTCCGAAACTTTGGTCTGTACAGCAGGTGTAAGGTCAGGGGTTGAAAAGTAAATTTGTGTGTCGTCAGCATAGAGGTGATATTTAAACCCTAGGGATGTTTTTGATTATTAAGCTCGGCTAACACAGTACAGATACACACACACATACATACATATATATATATGGGGGGGGGGCATCTTGGGATGGGGGGGTGAATCTTGGGTGGGTTGAATCTTGGATGGGTGGGGATGAATCTTTTGGGGTGAATCTTCGGTTGGTGGGTGGGGTGAATCTTGGATGGGTGGGGATGAATCTTTTGGGGTGAATCTTGGGTTGGTGGGTGGGGTGAATCTTGGGTTGGTGTGTGGGGTGAATCTTGGGTGGGTGCGGGGGGGTGAATCTTGGGTGGGGGGGTGAGTCGTGTCCCCCCCATTCCAGGCGATCAGTTTCCCCCCCTGTCCCCGGTGATTGTTCCCCCCCCCCTGTCCCCTCCGCGTGTTCCACCCCCCGTCCCCTGCGCGTGTCCCCCCCCCCGGCGACTTTGCACTGCTGCTTCTCTACACACAGCTGGGGTGCGTCACTGGTAGGTTCGCCAGACGTCCCCTATAGCCGGGATGGTCCTGTTACCCCTGAAAAGTCGATATACGCAATTATCCCGTATTTTAAGGAGCAACGGGACAATTCAGGGGTGTATGCCGGTCCGAGCGGCAGTGATGGGAGAAGGATGGTGGTGCAGGGGTGGCGCCCGACCCAGCAGTCCAACCTGGAAGTCAATTACAACATCCACCATCTGACACCAGGTTGGGCTCCCCTAGACAGGTAGGAGCTGTGGACTGCGACTGAGCACTTTTTGTGAGGGGGGAGAAATTGATTGGGGGGAGAAATTGATTGGGGTCCGCTCCTTCCACCCCCCCTCCCCAGCGCTCATTCCACCCCCCTCCCCGGCGCTCCTTCCACCCTCCCTCCCCGGCGCCCCCGCTGAGGGGAGAGAGAACGGGGCCCGCGGGTGATGGGGAAAGACGGCGGGGAGGTGAGCTGCAGGTGAGGGGGGGTGATGGGAGGAGCCGCCGGGCCAGAGGGTGAGTGACAGACCAACGGACCAATCAGATTGCCCATAAGCACAGCAAACAAACAACGTGCACAGCAAACAAACAACGTTTTCATTTTTATAAATATAGATACAGTATATATATATATATATATATATACACACACACACACACATATAAAACGGAAATAGCCGTGTTAGTCCAGTTGTGATAGTGCAGAATAAATGAGTACTTCAGTATTAGGTGATACCTTTTTTATTTGGACTAACAATTTATGTCATCGGACAAGCTATCGAGAGTTCTCCTCTCTTCCTCTGGTCGGCAATACTGATTAACAAAGGAATCTATGGCTACAACAGGGCTTGGGGCATCAGAAAAAGAAAAAAAAACAGAGATGTACTGTAGATAAGGTAGGGTGAGAAAGTGTTTGAAGACATAAGAAGGGTGATAAAACAATGACAAGGAACAGCATGGAGGGGGAGGGGATGCTGTGGGGGGAGGGGAAAGGTGTGGATAAAAACATTGGCAGAGAGGCAGGCAGGATAATTACAAACAATTCTGATAGTGTGTGAGAAACCCCATATTCGCATTAAGTCCTCTTGTTTTGGTGTCAAAGAGTCTTATCATTCTGAGTTCAAATGTTTTCCATTCTTGGGTGCGTTTAAACATTCCATTGACGATTTTCATTTTAAAATAATTTATGGAATTATCTGGTAGTGAGAAATGATGTCCCAACACTCCCTACTCCTTAACGTGGTTCCTGGCGCCTGGGCAACATGACGTCACATGACGCCGCGTCTCCAGATGCCAACTGAACCATGTTAAGTAAGGTTTACAGAGGCCTTCGCCGCTTCCCCGGCACTTAATTTAAATGCCTTCGGGAAGCGCGCAGCCTCTGTAAACCCTGCGTCACTTTAACATTGAGTGTTCCATGGTTGTGACTGGCTGTGGGATCTTGGCATACAGTTGTGTGAAAAAGAAAGTACACCCTCTTTGAATTCTATGGTTTTATATATCAGGACATAATAACAATCATCTGTTCCTTTGCAGGTCTTAAAATTAGGTAAATACAACCTCAGATGAACATGACATATTACACCGTGTCATGAGTACAGCCAGATGTACAATAGTTTGTCACTCCCTAGTGGAAACCACAACCGCAGGAGTTTCTTCACTTGCAGGGTAAAGGATCCTTTTAACTTGGTAGTCTGTGTGCAAAAAATGTTGAAGGTAGATAACCAGGAAAGTAGACAAGGCAAAAAGCCCAGAATAAAACTCTGCACCACAAATTCAGAAAGCGACAAGGTCGAGGATAAAGCCATTTGTTGGCGAAACATGTCAGTGTAACGCTCTTCTATTTTTGGCACATTAAATCGTTTTTTTGTCCTCTCCCTTGTCACTTTCTAAATTTGTGGTGCAGCGTTTATTCTGGGCTTTTTGCCTTGTCTACTTCACTTGGTACACACCCCTTTTTTAAACGATATATATAATAATAATAGCATATTCTTGTATAGCGCTGCTAGTTTTATGTAGTGCTTTACTGAGACATTTTGCAGGCACAAGTCCCTGTCCCGTGGGACTTACAATCTATGTTTTTGGTGCCTGAGGCACAGGGTGATAAAGTGACTTGCCGAAGGTCACAAGGAGCCAACACCAGGAATTGAACCAGGCTCCCCTGCAGCAATCTCAGTGTCAGTCAGTGTCTTTACTCACTGAACCACTCCCTTGTAGCCCATGTATCCCCCCCCCCCCGTGTGATTGGGGGTATACGCTATGGATGCTACTGGTACTGCTGTTACCTGTTGGCTCACAGGGGCCTAAGCCTCCGCCAATGGGAGCCGGGGTGATATAATACAATACTCTTAGTGCAACGCCTCCACCTGTGAGGGATCCCAGCGTAGTGGGAGGAGCCCCTCACAGGACCCAATAACATCAATCACACACTGTGTATAAAACAATAACATTTACTGACACAGGTATAACTCTTAACACTCTGATGGTTACTAATAGGTACAACTACCTGTTTGCCTCGCAGGGCCTAAACCCCACACCGTATTCCCCGAACACCGTGTACCCAGAGTCCCCCACCCACCGAAGTGTGACAGCGCTGCCCACTAGGTGAGGTGTACTGGTTGGTGCACGTGTTGGGAAGAAGGTACCTGCCGGGTGTGTCCACACCCGGGCGCGCAGACGCTGTACTTGGGGTCCCTGCTCCAGAAGGGTGATCCCACGTCGTCATCCGCCTTTACAGTGGATGGCTCCCGCTTGGGAGTGATCCACCTTGGGAATGTCTCTTATCTCTGCTAGCCAGCAGAGGGTGACTCAGTCTTATCACCAGTGACTAGGATATCCACGCTTCCTGGCTGTGACCCTCACTTAAGCTGGCTCTACAGGACCGTGTCCCTATCCTATGGGGCGGTCCCTGCAGCAAGCTGAGGGGAGTTGGGGCCTAGCTGGGGCCTCTGGCCTACTACAGGGGCCACCTGCACACCCTACCCTTACTCTGCCCCAGCTCTGACTGCCTGTTCTTCCTGAGCGTGCCAAATGTATCTATCTCCTTGTAGGAGATCTGGCCGCGCGATTGGCTCCCTGGCGTCACATGGTTAGCAGCCCCAGTGGCTGCTGGGTATTGTAGTCTCTTGCGGAGCCCTTTCCTATTGCCGCCGCCTGCGCTATCTCTACTTCGCAGACGTGACTTGGTAATGGCCACCGCTGCTCGCATCTGCGCATGCACAAACTCGGGGAGCCCCGGCGCTACAGAACGCCACATCTGCCCATCCATGATCACTGTAATGGCCGCCACAACTCTTCTGCGCATGCACGAGCCTCCGCACATGCGCAAACCTAACGATAACGAACATGGCGGTGCCCTGCAAAGGTAGCCGTGGGCCAGCCTGTCGCCACCCGCAACAGCCCCCACCGCACAGGAGGTAAGGGTGTGGGAAACGGAGGCCCGGGGAGCCAGAAGGGACCTTGCTACATATATTATATATATATATATATATACACACACACACACACAACATACACGTTTGTGTGCGTGTTACATATTAAGTGTTGCGTGCTACGTAAGTGTTGAGTACGTGTATGTGTGTTATGTACGTGTGCGTTCGCGTGTTACTTGCGTCTGTGTGTGTGTCATGTGTGTTGCCCACGTGTGTGCGTGAGTGTGTGTGTGTTCGCCCCAGGTGGTCCCCTGCTGTCAGGCAGAGGCGCAGCCCCCCCATCTTGCTGCGAAATGGAGGAAACACACAAGGAAACGAAGCCGCTTTTTTCTGTGAATGGGAAGGAGTGGGAGGTGGGGGGAGGTGGCCATGCCGTGACCGACACCCGTCTCCACCAATCACCTGCCGAAGTGGGTGGGGCCCTGCCACATTCCCGCCTGTTGGGGGGGTTGCGCACCCGGCTGCCCCCTCCCACCCCTCCTCCTCACGAACATTGTTGTGGAGTGACGTCAGCGCCAGACGATGCGGGCGGCCATTACTGTGTGATTCCCCCCAGCCACCTGAGGAGAGGAAGAGCGGCCCATGGCGAGGACTACTAGCCAAGTGGTGAGACAGAAGCCGCCTTTATTTATTTATTTATGTGTGTGCGTGTGGGGAAGGTGGCGCTGCTCGGGGGGCGCCATTCTGGGCAGGGAAGGTGGTGGGAGGCTGGGCCTCTCCCCCCTCCTGAGGTGGCTGGGCCTCTCCCCCCTCCTGAGGTGCCTGGGCCTCTCCCCCCTCCTGAGGTGCCTGGGCCTCTCCCCCCTCCTGAGGTGCCTGGGCCTCTCCCCCCTCCTGAGGTGGCTGGGCCTCTCCCCCCTCCTGAGGTGGCTGCACTGCAGTACATGGGCTGACACCCCACTTGCCTTGCACCTATGCCAAGGGGGCGGGGGGAGGGGGGTTAGATGCTGCTGGTTGGCAGTATGCTCACGCTGTGGGATATGGAGGTGACACTTCCCAATTTGCAAACACACCCTTCCCCCCTTAGGGAGGCAATCCACCTCGATCACTGCAGAAATGTCCCCTCTGAGTTGGGGTAGGGCACCCATCTCCCTCTCTTCCGCCCCTCACATGTATCCACCTCACCCCCAGCACCCAGGACATGCAGCCAGGGGCTTTGGTGAAGAATGTGTTGGTTAGGTGCAACAATGGGGTTGTTAGGTGCAAACGTGTCCCCCTATCCTAAAAATATTGGTGGCAGTGCGGGCCTTTCTGTCCCTAAACCTGTCTGCTTGAACCCAGGGGACTGGGGAGGGTGGGACACAATTGCTGAGTTTTGTAGGGGGCAAAGGTTGTTGGGGTGCATTGATGTCATTTTTATTTTTGGAAATTAGTTATAGAATTGCAACATTTGGCTTTTTTATTTATTTTATTTTTGCATCCCTTCAGTCAAGAGAAAATTCAAAGCCATTTTTCTTTTGAATCTAATGGAAATAGGATTGTGCAAATCATGTATTGCTGATTTGTGGGAACCATTCATTAATTCCCTGTCATTTGAAGCATCTTGTGCTATGTGTTTTCAAAATACATTAACATTTATGTGCACTCTTATGTTTGGCACCTTACACAATTTACCTCACAGTTTCGCTGACTAATATATATATTTATATCTCAAATGGAAATATTACTGTGTGCTAATTTGCATGTCTTAGGCCGAGTCCATAGACGGACAGGCCGTGCTGAGGCGTGAGGACGCTCCGCGCTGAGCCCCTGCATCCTCAATGAGGATGCCTTGAGAGGGGGCTCACGCGAGCGTCCGCAGGCATGCTGACGAGTTGGAGGTTTCAGCCGAGCGCCAAGCTGTTGTTCAGCGCGCTGTCGGCTGAAAACCTCCAATCACAGCACAGCAGCGTCAACGTCACGGCGCCGTGACGTCGGCGCCGTGACATTGACGTCAGTGCGTCGCGGGCGATTGGCCCAGCGCCGTCACTGCCCCGCCTCCAACCACCTCCCCCCGGCTCCCTTCGCGCACGCTGGCTCGCCTGCAAGTCCGTGCAATCGCGCTGACTGAAGCAGGCGAGCCTCAGCGTTAGCGCGCCTCCGCTCTCCCCACCCCTCTATGGCCCGGGCCTTAGACAGGTCTGCAACCCTGCTTTTCACCATTATCACCCAGCATACATTGCTTCCACTGCAGCAAGGGATTCTGGGAAATTACATGCAAATGAGCACACAGTGCCACCTTTTGCTTCAAATCCATTTTGACATGGACTTGACATAAGCTTATGTTTGCTGCATTGCACAGCTTTTAAGCACAGCATGGGTTAAGATGCATAGCCAGTAAACCTACCCACAGACAGCCGTTTCAACCTTTTGGGTCTCTTCAGTGTGAGATTGGTTATACTGGCTTTGCAATGTGAAGTTTGGATAGGTATCCACCACACATTAGTTAAGTTATAGGGGGTAAAAAAAGATATATATTGATAAAGGCTCCAGAGGGTAGCCAAAACGTTGAGATGTATATAAAATACATATTTTTTATTTATTTTTTGCATAAAGGTTTTAGATTATGAATGTGACATTTGCATGCGTGTGACAGATACAATTTGGATTTTGACAGGATTTTTTGTGGTGGTTCATTGAGCAAACCTGTTGTTTTCTATAGATAATTTGCTGTTTAATAAATGTTATTGTAAAAACATTCTTGGTATTGATTGAGTACTACGGGTGCATATTCATTTAGAGGAGTTCTTATTTATCGTGTGTGTGTGTATAATAGTTTGTTTTCATGAGATTCAACTTCAGGTACTTAAGCTTAGAAAACAATTGCACTCATGTTATTGATATGTCCACATAATGGCCTACTAATCTCAACACATACAGACATTATTACAATACTTGTATTACACTGATCAGGAAAATGAGATTATATTAACATTTATAATTGATAGTTTGAATAATATTATCAAATACCTGATTAAAGTGTATAGAGGGAACTGGGTTCCACTGTTGCCATCATTTACGGGCATGCTGTCAAATCCATGCCTCTGCAAAAATGAGATCCCCTTATTCCTACACCCATTTTAATGGTTTGTTACACTATCTTAATTATTCTGCTTTAAACTCGGATGTTATTTAGAAAGGTAGTTGGTGATGCAACCCATAGACACATTTTTGTAAATAAAAACAAATATGTTAAAATCTGTCATTTTTATACTAGAAATTAGTCATATTTACACTAAATTCTTGGAAAAGCTTTAAGATACATTTCTAATAAATTTCAATACAACAGGCAGAAATTTGCAGTCAAAATGGTGTGAATGTTGGGGGTGGGGGGGGAAAGGTCCAAGAGACTTGATGAATCATAATTATGCAAACTGTGTTTTTATTAATGTTTTATTTCAGGGCTGCTCAACTCCAGTCCTCAAGACCCCTCCCCCAAAAGGTCAGGTTTTCAGGCTATCGCAGCTTCAGCACAGGTGACTCAATCTCTGATTGAGCCACCTGTGCTGAAGCAGGGTTATCGTGAAAACCTGACCTGCAAGGGGGGGGGGGGGCTTGAGGACTGGAGCTGAGTACCCCTGTTTTAGTGCATTTAGTCCCTTTCACCTGGTTGCGCCAACTGAAACGATGATTAGATAACATCATAAGAAACATGCTGCCTACCTCCCATGCAGATGTGTACAATTTAATTCTATATATAAATGTACCTCAAGTGGCTGCCTGCTTTGTATATGCTCACAGAGACCACAAACGTGAACTTTTTAGGAAATCATTTTAATGATGTGCAGAATATTTTTAAGCCAGGCGATCATTTCTATGCTTCTTTATCAGTATTCTATCCCTTTGAATTTTGTTTAAGTTGGGGACATAATCAGTGTAAAGATGTACATGGCAGAACAATAATTCTTAGTCATGTGGTTTGTGTCCTTTGCTTAAATGTTTATAAAAAGCCTATTCTTAGGGATAGACCTATTGATGCTTCTAGAAATGTCCATGTATTTCTGTATATTGATGCCGTGTATGGCTTTACACTGTGGTGCACCTTCAAGGGACTTATTTTTCTCTTCGTACTACATGTTTACTCTTTGCTGTACTCCTCTACTTCCCAGATAGCACACAGTAACTTTCTAGGGTTAGAGCGAGGTACCTCTCTATTTATCCTTGGCTTTACACTCTGCTTTATTTTTTTGGTGAGCTCCGGAAGTTGTTGATGTTGTTCCTATAACCTAAATTATTCAAGTTTGTTGGATGAATGAAGTTCTAGATTGCCATACCATACAGTATTGATTTTGGTATGGCAAGTAGAAGAGACGCAAATGCATTTTCCTATTGGCTATTAGCCAGCGTTCCAATAAATCAATACCAAAAAGCAATGTTATTCTATATAACATTTTAGAGTTTTGTGTTATACTAAATTTGTCAAACAATAGTAATTATGGTACATCAACATGTATATTTGAATCCCTCACTGCATTCTGGTTACGGCAATCTAATGTGGAATTAAAATGTGTAGCATAAGTGAAAGTATATTGTGTTCCTCTAATCTGTTACTACTTTGAATTATTTTTTTAAGACGATGTCCTATCAAAGAGAGTAATTACAGGAATGAATAAGTGATAGCAAAATTTTGCAGGTTATATAATTATTCATAAAAGCACAGTTTCACGGAAATATTTAATTCGTAGCTTGTGGTTTCTTTCAGAAGGTGTTAAGATAATTTGGTCTGCTTTTCCCATGCTAAAGTGTGTCTGTGTGTCTGTGTGTGTAAAATATACTGCGTTACTGTTCAAGAGTATGTAGATATGTTATGAGGGAGTAGTTCGTTTTGTTGAATGAAATTCGTTAGGAACATACAGTATGTGCTGTGGCTTTAATGTTGGCAATATACATGGAAGTTGCCAAAACAAGTAAAAGCACACATCCATCAAACATCTTCACTACTTTTTTTAATTGTAAGATTTAAATAACTTTTCACATTTGCACTGATAATACAACTTTGAAGATCACAACAAGTAACACGTATGCAATACACATTGTTCTTTTCTTCCTGGAAACTTCTACATAACTTGGGAACGTATACCGAACCAATCACAAAAATGTATTCACTTCCAAATACAAACCTTCTGTATATCTAAGTCAGGAGTCTCCAAACTACCGCCCAGGGGCCACATCAGGCCCCCTACAAGATTTTATCCGGCACAAAGCAACTTGAGATAATATAAATAAATATATATATATATATATATATATATATATATATCCCCATTATATATCATTTCCCAGTGTAAGCATGGCATCCTTTCTTTGTAATTGTCACATTTCTCTTTTGTTCTGAATAATATCATGCTGATTACCCCAAAATGATCCAAATAAAACCTTTTCATTCATTTATAAAATATCTACAAATTATAAAAAGATTTTATTTCTTTGGCCCGTGAAAATGTGTAAGAATATATGATGTGTCCCTCGTACTGAAAAGTTTGGAGACCACTAATCTAAGTTAATGCGTGATCACAATTAAAAAGTTAACGTGCTGTGAATTTAAATACAACTGGATTTTTATGGGAATGTTTTTTTCTGTTTACAGTAAAAACATCTGCAATGGTAATTACATTTTTAGACCAATATTGGCAGTGCATTAACAAGATAATGCTTTGCACATGAAACACTTCCTGATTCACTGTATCCTATTATAACTGACAGGTATGATAAGCTACATGAGAATGACTTGCTGCTATTGAAGTGGAAACGGGTTAAGGCAGTGAGTTGAAAGTGAAAACAGGAAGCTTGAAAGTGTGGATAAATCGCATTATGAGCAACAGGAATAAGAAGAGTCTTTGCAACAACGTTTATTATTTCTATGTAAACATTTTGCAGTTTATTAACCGTTTGACTTGTATATCATTATCATATCAATTATCTCTCCTTTTGCCTCCACTTGCAAGTTCTATTACCTCCCGGTTGTCCTTCTATAGCACTTTTGTAATTGGTCTGTAGACTTGTTAGACTTCAATGCAGACTTTTAATATACATTTTTGGAGATGTTTGTTTTTCTTTTAAATTAACCAGTTAGGTAATTTTTTTAAATGTGCAAATTGTCCAATATTCCTGTTTAGCTATGGAAACTTGAACCTAAAGCTTTATTCCTTTATCTTGTTAAAGCTCACATTCTTTAAAAATTTGCATAAGTTCAAATATTTATTTCCATAGAATAAATATGGGTTCATGACAAAGTATTGCACTACTGTACTTAATGACATAAATACAATGTTCCATAAAACTGGTAATAAAAAAAACCAGTCAGGAGTTACCACTACAACAATGCTTTGAAGAAGTGGTGACATTATTATTGTAAAATACAGTAGTATTTGTGTATTTAATATCTCCCCCCACCCCTTTATTCTTAGACAACGAACCATTTTATTTTACTATAAAAGACAAAGTGTGAATGGGTAGCGTAGCGTCATACGGGTTGTTTACCTGGATTATGGCCCATATTTGCTAAGCAATCTTATGCCTTAAAACACCTTCTTACGCTGGAAGACGCCTTGCATCCTATTCAGGCTGTAAGGTGTCTTAGAGCAGAACACTGCTTTGTAAATATGGACCTATGTATTTAATATTTAGTTATCTGGTCCATCCATCCAGCAGTGAATGAGTTAACACATGGCAAGAGTGCTGCCTGCAGTTAAATAGTTGTAGCTGCCAGTTTTTCACCTTATTACCTGTAATCGTTTGCTCTGATGAGGTGCTGAATTTAGTTCCCCCCCCCCCCTTTTTTTTTTTTTGGCAGGGAAACTGTTAAGATGTTGTAAAAGCTATAATTATTAAAGTCTTTTTAACTGTTGTATTCGAAGGTTACAAATGCACGGGTAATTGCAGTTTCCAATGTTATTGTTGGACACAAAAAAATTACCTTTTGAAAATATGTTGTAATCAAATTCCTGTTGGCTTTTGTATTTGAAATTTGATAGGTAAGGATGTTGTAGCTGGTATATAACCGACAGTGCTGGCTCCTTTTTTCATCAGGAATGTACTGAAGCAAGTGATTTTTTGTTAACATATTTTTGATAATGTTAGTTTGGATTGAGATGGTTCAAACTATTGATCTCCATCTTCCTAATAATGGAAGCAAGTTTTAGGAAATCTGAGTCTTCTCAAGAAAGTTGTGTAAACTTTAGTAGAGTGGCTAGAAACGCTGTAAAGAATATAACGTTACTTGCTACTTGGATATTATATATCGTATAATGGGAAACTGCCTCCTAAACACGTTTGTCTCTGCATGATTGTTCAGACATAGTTAGAAGTGTTCTGTTATATCTATCTATATATAGAAACCTACAATATTCAGATTAGTAATGGAATTGGGGCACCTGGCAATTTTGACAAATATTTGTGTCCTATTTATTTATTGTTTCCATGATTTGTAGAAAATGTTGAAGCGTGTGTATATTTCACTCTTACCTTAACTGAAGGGTTCCCCAATGTCCGGTGGACCTCCTGGTTCAAAAGCGGGAGAGCCTGTTCATTATAGGTGTCCAGTTGGCAGTTCTGGGTGAGCAACTTGGCTACCAGGGCCAGGATTTGACCGGCAGCCCAATAGAAAATCTGTGATATTGTCGGTAGATGACCTCACTGTTTCTTTTGGTGACCCACGGGTCCATGTTGTAGTCCACAGTCATATTTTTAGGAGTGTTTTCTGTGTCAGAACCAACACAAAAGAACTACAAATGTCTTTGGAACCAGGGGTCCCTGGATTTCGGGGAAACACTAATGAGCTCCGTGGGGCTCCCAGGTTCAGATAGGATTGAAAAAAATAAATAAAAACAAAACACCCTAAGCGGAAAGTTACAAGTTGGCATAAAATTCGGAAATTGTTTGCATGACTCCAGGAATAGTCACAGCTAATTGAACTCGCTCACTATGCATTTAAATATATAGATTTTTTTTTAAACTTGTTTTTATCTTTTGTTGGTATGGCGCCAACATATGCTGCAGCGCAGTACAATGTGGGGACAATAATAACTTTGCATGACGAGTACATCTTTATTAAGACAAACTGAGACAATAGGTTCATTATACATTTGTTTTTTGGGCTGTTAATTCCACACTGAGAATTTCCCCTTCACTATCACTAGTACTGTTACTATTGTTATGGTTGAGTAATGGAAATGCAGTTGAAGCAGATTTGTGAGACACGTGTAAGTATGTGCGCTGGCTGTATTTGATGGAGCACAATGTCAGGGAGCCAAAGGTTTTACTATGACATAGTTCAAAGAACATTACATTTCTCTATTTGTCACGGTTTGTTTTATCATCAAATGGCCTTTAATGTTCAGTCAGGATCTGCTGCTGCCTTAATTAGGCCGCGGGCATGATCAGCGTTTAGCCGCTGACCCGCGCTCACGGTTGTCTGTGAGCCCGTGCAGCCGCAATGAGAGCGGCTTTAGCAGGGGCTCGCGCACGTGTAGCAGACAAAAAACATTTTAGTTTCAGCGCTGAGGGGAGCGGAGGGCCGGTCACCAAGCTCCGTGACGTCACTGGCCCGCCCATAGACACGCCCCCTGACGGCACGCGTAGTAAGGCCAGGGAAAGCACCCGCTTTCCCTCAGCCACAGCGCGCCTCCGCACGGCTGCAGTCTCTATGGACTCAGCCTGATGGCCCTCCAATGCTATGTCTCTTCCCCCCCCCCCCCCCCTCCCTTCTGTTCCTGGCTCACTGACATAACTTTGTAATGATATGGCACAATATTACACAATTTCACCTTGCATGATGTGGCCATGTCCTAGATGCCACATTCTTTGACATGGTTGCACCTATTTATGGTACTCTCTGCTTTTTACTTGTGGGGAACACAGAGAACCTTTTTAAAAAATAAATAAAGCCAAGACAATACTTCTTTCAAACCACTACCCTTGCATACACCTGTTAGCAAAGAGCAGCATACCCAAACAGTGCATGTGCTCTCACATTATGCCCAATAAGACAACGTCTCCACAATACCAGCAGCAGTTTTTTTTGTTTGTTTTGTTTTGTTTTTAGTCATGGTCACTTAGGAATGAAATGCAGGTGGTGCTCTCCACATTTAGCTATTTAATATTTTGGAAAAGTTAACTCTTTAGAGGAAAATGTGCATGTCCTAGGATTTTCAGGACAAATGTATGTGGTTTCTAATCAAAACAATGTTCTAGCTGCAATGTTTTTTTGGTTTTTAAGGCAATAGAGCCTATTTAGCAAAGATATATATATATATATAGATATATATATATCTATATATATATATATATATATAGATATATATATAATACTGAGTTAAGTTATGGTGAGTAAAAAAAGTGACAAAAACCCTCCACAGGAAAGCAAATATGCAAATATAGCTGTATGCTCATCTGCATGTCTTAGGCAGATCTGCAACCCCGCCTTTCCCCATTATCACCCAGCATACAGCACTTCCACTGCAGCAAGGGATTCTGGGAAATGACATGCAAATGAGCACACAGTGTCACTTTTTGCCTCAATAACCATTTTTAACATGGTTCCATATATATATATTTTTTGTTTTTTCCCTCTGCATTTAAAACTGGGGCAAAAACCAGCACCAGGAGGAGGTCGTTCATGTGCGGTCACAGTGCATGGACGTCGTCCTAAGTTGCTTCGTGAACCTGCTGAGCAAAAGCTCTCTCAGCTTTAAACCCCCCAGAGTTCTTAGGAAATAATTTTAAACGCAACCACATGCTACAGGAATATCTCCCAGATGCCTCCAAAGAACAAAAAAGGGCTCTGCGCAAGAGTGATGTCGCTTCCTAAGCAGAGGCATCTTGCCAACGGGAGATCCTGGTCATGGTGGCGCCTCGGCTCTCCCACGTGGCATCGAACGTGAACCTAGTACCATAGGAAGATACAGGTATTACTAAAAGAGACCTGGAACATCCGTTTCGAAACATTCAGACCTCACTTCAGTCAGCAGTAGCTATAATAAAGACTAACATGGTCTCATTAGTTCAGAGGACATCGGATTACGGGCACCAAACGGAGGAGATGCTCCAGAGGCAAGCTAACACCGAGGGATGAGGTTTTAAGAAAAGCCTATCGGGAAAGTCCAGGAGCTGAAGGATAGTCTTAAATCTGGTGAAGAAAGAGAGTAGACCGAATTTGTGTATAAGATATGTGCCAGTCTGTTACGACTGAGAACCTCCAGTCTTCCTAAAAAGGCCATTTATGCATCCCATCACCATCGTGCTTACCATACCTTTCTGGCACCCAAGACCTTGGATTAGGGAACACCATGGTCATTCACAGAACCGTTGGTCATTCACAGAACCCTGACCCGTCTGTGAGCGAATGAACAAATAGAGAGAACATTGAGGTACACGACCCCCTCAATTAACCAGTGCTGCAGGGCATAAATCCACCTGAATAATTGTTTGCTGCTTTGTCCGGATGAACAGAGGAGTAAAGGAGCTGGATAATAAATAACCCCTAGTTGGGATGTGGTCTGGCGGCGACTGTGAAGGGTTGTCTGGGGGAAGTCCTAGAACCCACCCAGACCCCATATGTGGGTCCCGCTGCTATATAACCATAACACCTGGGGAAGCTCCGACATTGAAATAATGAATGAGATTACTCACTGATATCTTCAAAGTTGGTCCGTTTTTTTCTTTGTCTTTGCGTGCTCCAGGCTGTGTAGAGATACAAGCAAGGTATCCTCACCGGGGAGGAAAGGAAACAGCGGGCACGGCCGCGCAACAAATTGGCAAAGGCTGGACTGTGCTAGAAAAAAACTTTATTGTAGCATGGCAGTTTAAAAAGAGAAGGGATGGCACCCCCCGCAACTCCTACGCGTTTCACCCACTGGGGGCTTTTTCAAAAAAAAAGTTGATTAGCCCCTGATGAAGACTTTGCAGTGGAAACGCGCGTTGGGTGAATCAGTGATTACTAAGGAGCCCTTGTTGATGACATACAGAGTGGAGGACAACTTTAATCAGCCCAGTACCTGCTGTGACGGCCGTGGAGTGGATGCTGTTGCTGTGAATATCCTTGTCTGACCCTATGACCCAGGGTGGTCTGAATGCTCTCAAACAAAGGCACTTATGTAAGTGGAATACTTTGTGTTTTTAAAATTAAAAACAGTATTATACTATTTTTGCTTCCCCCTTCTTTTGTATATGGATTTCCCCTCCCTCTACATGGATCTGGAGTACCCGTCTGGAGATATAAGTTGGTAACTTCTAATAACCACAACGCTTTCATTTCACGTTAAATACGTGAGTGCAAATTTTATAGAATTCTCTGCATTGAAATTATCTGTTGGAGCAGACAATATTGCAGTATTTTGTGTTTCTACTTTCTTTTCATGTCCTGATGTGATTTGCGCACCTGTTTCTCCTTCGTAAATTAGAAACTGTATAGAAATCCTTATTTTAAAAATATCTTGTCAACAGGGACAAAAGCAGCAACTGTACATTTTGCAAAGCAGGTGGTTAGGCATGATGACTCATTTGTATTGTATCCAGCCTTGGGGAAATTGCAGTGTATATAAGCTAGTTATTCAACCTGTATTCTATCCGGATTTGCACAGACCTGTGCTTTGCTTTTTGAATGTGTATCCACTCCCACCGGTCTGCCACTTTTAATTCTGTTTGTACATTCTGCGCTACATACAGTATTTAAATGTCAGGAACCGTACACATCTATCCAGAATCTTGCAAGCAACAAAGAAATCTGGACTCTATCTAATCTACCTACATACATGTACAGTATACCTACACACATACACACACACAATGTTTGTGTGTATGTTTCAGACTGTTCACTTCCAGCATACTGTTAGGAATCCCTGCTCGAACCCAAGGAATCTCCTCCCCCTCCCCCCCCCCCAATAATACATTAGGTTCTTGGCTGATGTGCCTTTCTCTTGGTCCCTCTAACTTCTGCTAGTAGGGTGAAGTGGAGAGGCACCACTAAATATCACCATAACAGGACTTGTAGGGATTTATGTGTTCTTTTTATTTAAGGTATGTTTTCTTTAAGAAGAGGGAGGAATAACCAGTACTCTACAAAGTATTCCAGTACAGGTAAGTGTTCATGTTTGAGGAAAGGGTGGAAGAAAATGTGCAACTGCCATTGTTATTTTACTTAACTCCAATTTAAAGGAGCAATCCAAATGGCAAATTATGATTATTATTATTTTAATATAGAATTGATGCAGGGGGTCTCTGGAGCTGAACCCCGTTAATTTTACCTCCTGGGACCCCCTACTTCCGGAGATGCATCCAAACTAGGTGCCGGTAGCTGCTCTAGCTCAGAACCTCCCGCGTCACATGGGCCAATAGGAAGCCACACCAATGATATCATAGCTTCCTATTGGGCCGAAGGGCGGGAAATATCTGAACAGCGGACATATTGTGAACCCCAGTAGCCGAGGAGCGCTACTACTGGCACCTAATTCACAGGTAAGTATCTCCAGGAGAAAGGGGTCCCCGGAGCTGAAATTAACAGGGTTCAGCTCCAAAAAACTAGCCACCTTGGATTGCCTCTTTAATTAACTTTGTGGTTCTAGCTAAGCACCAGCAAACAACCAGTACATTAAATGCAAATACAGTACAGCTTTTGTGTAATTACACAATATAACGTGGCTACTAAAATGTCAGCATCTTGATGTTCTGTTGCAGAAACTGTTCATTCAGTGTATTCATGGTTACAAATGTGTCAGGGACAGCCCCCTGTGGTTTTGCTTTGATATAGTTTACAAGAATAGCACAAGCAATCCAGGTGCTTGGAAAGTACCAATTACTTTGTGTTTACTTCACTTTAGTTATGTAGTGTATTTTTGTAATAGATTATTTGCCACTACGAAAATTTCCATTATGTAGGAGTTTCCTGTAGTAAATCTGCTACCTGCTCCGTTTCATGAGCAATTAACTAAAGAAAAACATTTCAGTCGAAATATGGATCTACAGCGGGGGTTGGCAACTCCTGTCCTCAAGGGCCACCAACAGGTCAGGTTTTCAGAAAATCCCTGCTTCAGCACAGGTTGCTCAATCAGTGGCTTAGTCGACGACTCCATCACCTGTGCTGAAGCAGGGATATCCTGAAAACCTGACCTGTTGGTGCCCCTTGAGTACCGGAGATGCTCACACCTGATCAACAGTGATAGTTACACATGTTTTTTATTTCATATGATTTAGAATGTGTGAATCGCTCACTTGCATGATGTAATGTGTGTAAGATGTCATAGATTGTTGCATGAGAGCTTGTTATTGCAGTCTGACATCAATATCACTGGCTGGTGCTGAGAATAAGGCTGGGTCCATAGAGGGAGAAGCCGCGCTGAGCCCTGTGATCCTCAATAAGGATGTCTTTAGATGGGGGCTTCCGCGAGCGTCTGCAGGCGTGCTGTGGCGCAGGGATTTACAGCCGAAACTGTTTCTCAGCGCGCTGTCGGCTGAAAACACCCAATCAGCGCGAAGCAGCGTGTTGACGTCGGCGCTTCGCGGGCTATTGGCCCAGCGATGTCACTGCCCCGCCTCCCGATCGTGTACGCTGGCTCGCCTGCCAGTCCATGGAATCGCTCCTGACCGAGCAGGCGAGCCTCAGCGTCAGCGCGGAGGAGTGCGGCTGAACCCCTATATGGCCTCAGCCTAACACATTAGAAAGCGCAGATATAGTTTTTTATAATGCAAAATAATTATTTAAAAAAACTAAAATAATGGATACTTACCTCATACTTACCTTTGGTGCCTTTGGCCAGGGAGATAAGGTAACACTGGGATTTAGTCCGTATTCACTAACATCAAAGGCAAAGACCGTGCCTCCTTTCTCTTTCTTTCTATTTATTTTTTCATCTTGGCATATTGAGTTAATTACTCCAACCTTTTACTTTTGTGCTTTGTGTAGAAACCTCATTAGAACAGCAGCCTACGGAGCCCTAATATCCTACATAGTAGATGTGGTTGAAAAAAAGACATATGTTCAACCTATACTAAATTTAGACGACAGATACTCTATCCAATATCCCGACTTACAGTATATTGATCCAGTGGTAGCAAACAAAAAACCCCAGTGAAATATCATCAAATTATATCTCATAAGGGGAAAAATAAATTCCTTCCTGACTCCTCCAAGAATTGACAATCAGATTTCTCCCTGTATCAACATCCTTACCATGGTTACTTATTTGGTATATCCCTGTATACCTTTTATTTTTAAAATATGTCAAACTTTTTTAACATATCTATTTTATCTGCCATCACAGTCCCCATGGCGAATGAATAACACATTTTAACTGCCCTTACTGAAAATAACTTTCCTTTGTTGCTGGTGAAATCTCCATTCCTCCAACCTTAAGGGATGACCCAGTGTCCTTTGTACTGCCCTTGGGATGAATAGTTCTTTTGAAAGCTCATTGTACTGTCTGTCCCCAAATATATTTGTATATAGTTATCATATCCCCTCTTAGATGCCTCCTTTTCCAATGTAAACAAATCTAATTTAGCTAGCCTCTCCTCATAACTTAGATTGTCCATCCCCTTAATTTGGTGGGTCTTCTCTGCACTTTCTGTAGTTCCATAATGTCTTTTCTAAGGAGTTGTGCCCAAAATTGTACTCCATATTCAAGGGGTGGTCTTACTAATGCTTTATAAAGGGGCATAATTATGTTTACTTCCCTTACATCCATTGGCCGTTTAAGGAAAGATAAGATCTTGTTTGCCTTTGCAGCTACTGCGTGACTTTGGGCACTATTGCTAAGCCTGCTGTCCACAAGCACTCCTAAATCCTTATCCATCAAGGATTCCCCCAATTTATCCCCATTTAATTTGTAAGTCGCCTATTTATTCTTGTTTCCCAAATGCATAACCTTACATTTATCTGTATTAAACCTCATCTGCCATTTACCTGCCCAAGTTTCCAGTCTATCAAAGTCCTTCTGGAGAGAAATTACATCCTGCTTTGATTTTACTACCATATACAATTTAGTGTAATCAGCAAAGATGGAGACTTTGCTCTCTGTCAACCTCAAGGTCATTAATAAACAAGTTAAAAAGCAGGGGTCCCAGTACCGATCCCTGAGGTACTCCACACACAACTTTAGTCCAACCTGAAAAAGTTCAATTTATGACAACTCTCTGTTGTCTATCCTTCAACCAGTTTTCAATTCAGGTGCATATATTTTTACTGAGTCCAAGATGCTTTGTTTTGTACACTAATCTCTTGTGTGGAACCGTATCAAAAGCCTTTGCAAAATCTAAGTAGACCACATCAACTGCATTACCCTGGTCTAAATTCCTACTTGCCTCCTCAAAGAAACTAATAAGGTTAGTTTGGCATGATCTATTCTTTATAAATCCATGCTGACTATTACTAATCATTTTTGTTTTCCATTAGATATTCCTGAATGTTATACCTGTATTAAACCTTCAAGTAGCTTCCCCACTATTAAAGTCAGGCTTACAGGTTTGTAAGTCCCTGGTCGTGATCTCTCTCCATTTTTAAATATAGGCATCATGTCTGCTTTATGCCAATCTTGTGGTACTGAGCCTGTGGAAATGGTTTGGTTATTACTAAACTAAACTCCTTAAGAACTCTTGGATGTATGCCATCGGGGCCAGGCACCTTATTTACTTTCATTTTATCAAGCCACCTATGAACTTCTTCCTCAGTTAACCAATTGTTTGTTAATATAGAGGTTGTGGCTTCCTCCTACAGGAATACTATTTCAATTTGATTCTTCCCTGGTAAACACAGAGGCAAAGAATTTGTTTAATACCTCTGCTTTTTTCTCATCTCCAATAATCTGCCTGCCCATCTCACACTGAAAGGGTATATTTTTCTAAATTTTTTTTGTTTTGTTATTACGGTACTTAAATAACTTTTTAGGGTTACCTATGAAAGTGTTTTTTTTTTTTTTTAATCTCCAATTATCTATGATTACATCTCATGTATGCTTCAGATTATAGGAAAACGGAGTGCTTTCTTGCTGAGGTGGTTATACAGATAGTGTTGCTTCAAATTTTACAGTGGCATTTGTAAGGTTCGTTTCTCTTCGCTTGAATAATATTGACTCGGTTTAAACCCTCAGATCAATGATCCTATATATTTTTGTTTCCTCAGTATGATGCGATTCCCATTCAGTCCAGTGTGGTTATATGTTCCTGCCCCTCCCCTTCAATGGTGAGAACCCCGTCAGACTCCAACACCCCGCCTGCCCTGTCGACCTGTGGCAGCAGACAGGGTGTCAGTATGGATGTTACAGAAATAGAGTCGAGACCTAGTTCAAACCCCCTGCAGCACACAGGACAACAACAACCTCAACAGTCTCGAAAGAAACGACCCGAAGACTTCAAGCTGGGAAAAATCCTGGGCGAAGGGTCCTTTTCAACAGTGAGTGAATCATTCCACCTTTATTGTGCGGACATGTTTGTGCACCAATTTAATCTAATTTTACATTTACAATGATTCCTAGCGCTTAGAAATCTTCCAGCTTTCAGTGTGTCAGGCTTGAAACTCTTAACACTTTTGTTGCCAGAGGCAGCAAAAATGATGACCAGTGTAATGGAAGGGCTTGTATGTATATATTTATTTATATAGCGCTATTCATGTACATAGAGCTTCACTGCAGTAATACACGTGACATAACCATATAAATAGCAAATAATACAAATAACACATAATGGGAAGAAGTGCTTCAGACATATAAGTAACATTAGGAAAAGGAGTCCCTACTCCGAAGAGCTTACAATCTAATTGGTAAGTCGGAAGAACGTACAGAGGCAGTAGGAAGGTGTTCTGGTAAGTGCGGTGTAAAGTATCAGCCACAGAGCTACTCATATGCTTCGTTAAGGAGGCTGCTTACAATGCAGGCTATTTCAGCACGTAAAGGAATAATTGGAAGTTGCTTGTGTTCTTTACTGTCTGGTTGAAATGGGTGAATTGTATCCGTCTTTCAGGGTTGTATGTTGTTCTCAGCAGTATTGAAATGGTTTGTGCAAATCATTTTAGTATTTAACACAGTGCTGTTTATTATTTCTCCCTTCAGGGCTTTGAGCATTCAAGTGCATATTAGGTGAAATTAGTTTAGCGGTAATGGGGAAAAAGGCAATTGCAGCAGACACAAACAACAAATTAGAGGATCCAAGTTGCTAGCACCCCACAATGCCTTGCATAATGATATGTAATGCATTGTGGGGGGTGGGGGGGGGGGAGATTTTGGGGAAGTGGAGCCGTGATTGACAGCTCCATTTCCGAAGATATTCTACAGCTGCCGCAGTCCTTAAACTCCCCAAATCACCCCCCATTTTCTACTCCTCTTGCACAAGCGGAAGGAGTGGCTTTTTCCAGCCCGGGCTATTGTAGTCCCTTATACTTGGCAGCAATTCCTAGATATTAGGCCTAATTGTTTTTCTCTTGACATATAAATGGTTGTTGTAGTTTACTTTTTCATGATATTATTGGTATTTTGCAACTGATCAAACTTGAGACATTTGTTTGTGCTTTTTTGGACAGGCTCTGTTTTTCAGGCTCAAATATGTTTGCGGTAAAAATCTAGCCAACACATTGCACTAAAATATTAATGTTTATTTGTCTTTCAATCAATTAAAGGTGGTCTTGGCCAAAGAGTTATCAACAGGACGAGAATATGCTAGTAAGTCATTATGGTAAAATAAGTGCTGTTTGGTGAAATTCTATTGCTGTTTTGTCCAACAACAAAAAAAAACACTTGTCACTGTGTGCTCATTTGCTTGTCAATTCCCATAATCCCTTGCTGCAGTGGAAGCACTGTATGCCAAGAGATAATGGGGGGAAAATAGCGTTGCAAACCTATCTTGGATATGTGAATGGGCTCACAAGTGAGATTTTATTTGCTGTATACTGTAAGTTGGGTTTTTTTTGTAACTTTTATTTACCCACCATAACTTTATATAACGTGTGGTTGAATTCTCCCCTTCCCCCCTTCCCCCCTCCCCCCCTCCCAAACAAAAAATTGAAACCGTAACTTTAAAAAAAAATGCATTTTCCCTTCAAGATGAGATTCAGTGCAGTACATTTATTCGATAATAATGTGATATTATGTGAACAAGCCATAGATCAAAGGGGCTGCAAGTGATTCCCAAGGGTTAAATAATTTGTATAATTTTATCTTGCATACTTTTTTGTGTCCTATGTTCTTTTTGAAACTCCGATATTACTTCTGCAGCTATAATGTGCATTGACTTTTGTGTTAAAGTGGAAAATGATGCAAGCCGCACTCATGGGATTGCAAATGCTTTCAACGGTTTATTGCTCCACACTTTCCATACCAAGGTTTTGGCCTGGACCTCTTTATACCTTTAAGACCTTTTTTTCCAAACATTCACTTAAAATATTATTGGGCAATACACATTTGAAAGCATTTGCAATCAGTGCTACTTATGTTCTTTTTCTCTTATTCAGGGCTGACCATGCAGAGATGGGGGTGACCTCAACACAATTTACTGTGGTTAATGTTTGGCGCGCAATGACTCTTGCACTTTGTTTTTCAACTTCATTAAAGGGGCACTTGGTTCTTTTGGACTGGACATATGTGAGAAATACTCTGACCCTTCGATTCATTATGATAAAAAAAAGGAATTTTTTTTTTTTTTAGTTAAAATTCTACAGAAACGACATATTGTGAAGGAGAACAAGGTACCATACGTGACCCGGGAAAGAGATGTGATGTCTCGTCTGGACCACCCATTCTTCGTTAAACTCTACTTCACTTTTCAAGATGTTGAAAAACTATGTATCCTTTCATAATTGGTGCACAGCAACAAAATAAGGGGCCCTTGCTTAAGGCCTAAGTACTTGTAATAACAAGCCTCACATATCTACAGGCATTGCATGGATCTAATTATAAATAACCATCATGAGTAGAGCATTCCAAATAATGTATGCACATTTTTTTTTCCCAACTAACTATTTTTATTCAAAGCTACCGAGCTGTAGTAGTTAAACTGAACACAGAAGCCCCTTTTGTAGCAATTACTGCTGTGGGTCTTTTTGGATCGGTCTCTACTAGCTTTGCACAGTGGAATGGTGACATTTTTGCCCAGTTTTCACAGGAAAATTGATCCAGTTCTGATAAGTTTGGGGATCGTCGATGGACGGCAATCTTCAAGTCTCGCCATAAATGTTCGATTGGATTCAAGTCAGGACTTTGACTGGGCCACTCAAGAACATTAATTCTCTTCTTGTTCAGTCACTCCGGTGTGACTTTGTGCTTCGGGTCATTGTCCTGCTGAAATGTGAACTTCCTCCCCAGTTTGAGTCTTGACTGAACGCAAACAGGTTTTCCTTACACGATTCGCCTGTACTTTGCAGCATTCATTCTCACCTCTATCCCGACAAGCTTCTCAGTCCCTGCTGAAGAGAACCATCCCTATAATATGATGTTGCCACCACCATGCTTGACAGTTGTTATGTTTATGTAATTTATATAATTCCCCCATTGAACCACACTGCAGGATATGTTGGTGCTTTATAAACAAACTATAATAATAATTATAGTCTCCGGTCAGAACATCAAAAAGTGGATCCAGTGCGGAGGTGTGGGCAAAACAATGACTGATCACTGCGCCCCGTCTGGGGGGTGGTATCGCGCATAGGGGTTGTGCATTACACAGCAATAGTGCTGATCAATAGTGGCAGTTATGCAGTTTAATGAATAACCCTCTTAGTGATCTAGTAGTGCACACATAGGGGTGAAAGAGTGTTAATGGTATAGTGCACTGCAACTATAACTATACTCCACTATTGCTCTCGACATATGCACCCTAATTTCAGTCTTTAGCAATAAAAGCATCCGTCTCTGAGACGAGGAAAGAAGTAAAAGTTGAGGGCAAAATATTAGTCACCAGAAAACGGATATTGCACAGTGTATTCAATCGGCCTCAGCCAAAAAGATGGCTGCCACATGTTCGTAACCACTATATTATCCACCCTGGTAGCTGAATCCAATAAAGAATACAGATGAAGGGGTTCACAAATTTAGCCCACTGGGTAAGAGTCCCACCATAGGCTGTCGGGGGAGTGAATAAAGGGAGCGAATTAAGAGTCCTCCAGACCTGCTGCCAGATCCAACTTGCACCGGTTAAAAGGGAATGGCTTCTTTTATTATGGTTATACTATCATAAAGTTGCTAAATAATATGCAACACACACCAGTTATTGTCAATATTTTAAGAGATGACATCACTTTTGCAGGTGGAGACGGTCATTCTTTTGGTCATGTTTTCTTACTGATTTGTGATCAGCCTTTCCGTCTGCAGTTCATTTTTGTCAGTCCTTGCTCGCCTCCCCTCCCTGTGTAGTGTAAAAGTGCATGTTTATTCTCAAGAGTATATGTAGTAGATCAGGTCAAACGTGTTTTAAAAGCTGGTTGTTGACCACTATGAGAGAGGATGATGGTGTTAGAAAGTAGACCAAGAAACGTAGAAGTTGAGTAATATTTGTAATCCATTTGAATTGATCAGAGCTGGGGATATGCTGGTACAGAAACGTAACTCGTTTAAAACACTTTTTGAAAAAAGTTTTCGAATGTATGGTTTCTTAACAGTGCTTTCAGATTTTGGCCTTAGCTATGCCAAGAATGGTGAACTGCTAAAGTACATCCGAAAAATTGGCTCATTTGATGAGACCTGTACAAGGTTTTATACTGCTGAAATTGTTTGTGCTTTAGAATATCTACACGAGAAGGGGATCATTCACAGGTAATGTGCACATGTAAAAAGCATACTGGTGTGTGAATGCTAGAAGCTCGAGTAGAACTTGCATACTTGACAAATGAAGGTGCAACTGTTTGTGAGCTGGAATTTATTTCTCAAATAGAAAACTGCAAATTGTATTATAGTTGCTCTGACTGTACTTGATCTGAACTCTTGGAGATCTATGTACCAACGTAGAGAGAAGTGTGTTTAGACGCACTGCTCTGTTTTGGGGCAAGGAACTAGCACAAGTCAGAAGCGTTTCTTACATCTGCTGCAGTATTTTAGACCTGCACCACTTCAGACACGCAGACTGTGATACATCTCGTGTAACGCCTTCTACGGACACTCCCCATGCAGCAAACTAGCGCAGATGGGTCAAAATTGGCACAAAAATATTTTGATACATTGGTGCAGTGTGGAAATACCCTGGGTTTACTCCCAAATTTGACACACACACACACACACACCCCCCCTTGGATCTTGGATTCCATAGCCAGCACTCCCAACTCAAAGATTACGTTGTACTCAAAGTGCTTAATATACAGTCTCTGGGCAGTAAAAGGTCAATGACACCCCCTCCCCCCCCCCTCTTTTTATGTGCGGGGCCTTGTTGAACCAAAGTGAACTAATAGCAATATTTTGTTTAATTTGTTCCTTTTTTTTTATTATTATTATTATGTGCTTTATATCATATTAGGTACTCTTCTGCTTTATTAATTAGTCCAGTATCTTGAATGACGACTTTATTATAGGAGTGGAAGAAAAAATAAACCATAACCCACACTCCTTCTGTAGTCCCACATGTAAAATGATAATGGGGGGAAAAAAAGATTGGATATTTTTTGTTCAGTCCAGTGTCGCAGGTGTCAAAAAAATTATATTAAAAACTGTTTTCAAAAACTTTTTTTTTTTTTTTTTTTTAGAGATTTAAAGCCAGAGAACATTTTACTTAGCGAAGACATGCACATTCAGATAACAGATTTTGGAACAGCAAAGGTGTTATCGTCAGACAGTAAACAAGGTATGTATCCGATTTCCCCTATCTCGGATGGTGCCATGGCCCGTCAAATAGTTACAAGGATAACTGCCGTTTATATAGTACAATGGAGAATGTTTAGTAAAAGTCAATTTGAAGGTGTATTGCTGCATGGATGGTGCTTATTTAATTACAAAGAGAGTAAAGCATGTCACATCTTCTTTACAGAACTGTTTATCCAGGAGACATGTATACATTCTGAGTAACCGCTAGGAAATGTTAAACTTTCAGAAATATTATGGAAAAAAGGATCTACAGTATTAAGTAATGATTACGGGTACAAATGGGGACTGCGTTGTCTAGAAGTGTGTAGATGTAAAATTTGATGGTGTCTTTTCTTGCGTATCGTGGTCTCATCTCAGTCGGCCATATTTACGAACAGGTGCTAAGTTATAAGGCATTCTGTGCTGCTGTGTATATAACAAATAATTTATTGTATTGACATTGAGCTCTGCAGTGTTGTATATATGCCAATGAATTGATAGTGTTGGTAAATGCAAAAACTCTTTTTTACACGGTCACAGATGGCACACCTGTGAGCATGTGCTTTGTATATGTCACCACGACATACCCACAGCTATCTAGCTGATCCACTTTTCACCTACAATTGTCACTCAAATGAATATCTCCCCTCAATCCGTCACAATATATATCTTGACTTGCTGTCACCATCAAAGACTTATCAAATATTCATTTGCAGGGTCTTTAGTCCCTGTTTACTAAAGAAAATATGCACTTAACACACAAATCTGCTGTAACAAAATGTGTCCGAAAATGTACTTTCCTCTACGACGCGTGCAACAGTTCAATCAGAGCCCAAATAATTACTTATTAGAGTTTTTATATTTAATATACAAAATGGTACAGTGCTTAGGTTACAGAAAAAAGATTACAAGAACATACATAACAATAAATGCAGACCGTTTCTTGAAATTAAAAGGTAAAAGTAAGATTCCTATACATTACCACATAACATGGATCCAATCTTTTCCAAAGAGGTCATTGGAGCATGGAAGATGAGAATTAACGTATCTTGCTGACATCCCACACTCTTCTTTTGAATTCTAAATTTGTCTTCTAAACACATTTGTTTTTAAATCTTAAAACTTATTTAGTGGAAAACAACATAAGCGCACCTTTCTGGGCGTTTCCTTAACCCCCTCTCGTCAATCTCTTTGATTACGTTTAAAAAAACTGACTGAATACAGAAAAAGTCCAATATCTTTATTCCCATAATACTTAGAAGAACAGGATTCATATCAACATTTCGGGCGAATTGGGCGCATATACAGAGACTATTTTTGACCGGCGTATGCCTACGTTTGAGTGACAAATGGATATCTGTCCTTTGAAGTGTTGAGCATTATTTGATTTGTATAATTGTAAATCTTACAAAAATGTATTTGTTATTACGAATCGCTGTTAGATCCCTGATACCCTTATATTGAGTACAGCTACACAATTCCGGAATGTCATCTTGGCCACACACCCTGGCATGTCCAGAACACAAAGGCTTTCACGTTACACTAAAAGTGTTATTGCTTATTTCTGCTGAACAAGAAGAATTAGGGTGCGATTTTTCAATCCCCCCCATCCTCCCCCCTACCCCCCCCCTGGATATCCTTACAGAAGGCATTGCTGTTAGGGTATGATTAATGCATTTAGCCAATCCACCTGTAACTGCTTATTGAGCAGCTTGTGGGAGGTTTTAGCCCCTCCCTTCAAGGTATATATTTTTCAAGAGCAAAGAAAAGAAAGAAAGCTCCCTATTAGCCGCACAAGAGAACACCTATACCTATATTAAAAATTACTATTTATTGATAAATGATTAAAATATATTTATTGCAGCAAAAAACTAACGTGAACCAAAGTGATTAAAATAAATTAAAAAACGGAGGAGGTAGCTATATGCCTAGTTCAAACTAACAGTGTATGCTAGGAATAACTATTTTGAATCAGAGTGTCCCACTGCTATATGATTATACTAACAGTGGTAGTTATACCAATACAGTTCTATGTAGTTTGAGGACTACACCTAAATGGAGAGTATAGCTTAATATAGTGTGTGCGCTCAAAATAATGTGGTATATTTGTTGAGCCAGCTAATGCTAGTATACGGATATATACACACACATATATACCAGACCAACAAATTTAAAAAAAAAAGAAAGAAATACGCTGAACCGACAGTTCAGAGTGATTCTACTACAGATCAGGAATCCTCAGACACTGATAACCCCAGTAACCAGGAGATAACACATAGAAGATTCCAAGAACCTGACACAGGATCACACATCACTACTAGATCCAAAACAGCTAGTCAGGAATCTACCTCTTTTTTAGGTCTCCCCTTAATGTCCGAACCCCTAGATCTTTATTTAAGCGAACGAGAAGGGGAAAGGGGGGGAAGAGGCAGAAAAAACAAACGCAGAGGTTACAACAAGAACAGGAAGGGAACGTATCATTAGCACCAGAAAACTCACAAGACACATTCATTATGAATCTCACTGACCTTGCTTTAACTGCAGACCACATTAAATTCCTTAGACGAGGCCTCTCATATTCTCCTACCTCCAATATGGATCATTTTGAATGCATTAAGGACACCAACTTATTTGCAAGAAAACTATTGCTGCACAAATATTACAAAAAAATCCAACTTGCCAGATCCAAAAATTTGGATTCTGTGGAAATGAGTACTGAAGATCTGGATAATTTAGATACTCTTTTAGAGTTGTGTGAAGAAAGTGAAATACCACCAGGAATGGGTCCCTTCACACAACTCAAACCAAAGAGCAAATTCACTCCCTCAATGGATACTTGCAGCAATGTGGAAACTTTTGTCAAAATGGTGTCCAAAGATATAGAATCCATAACAATAGAGGGAAGAGGTAGAAAGAGTAATATGGACAAAAAAGAAAGGGCAGCCCTCAAAGATCTATCAGACAGGCAAGACATCACAATAAAAAGCTCAGACAAAGGAGGGAATATAGTTATACTTAAAATAGAAAATTACATCAAGGAAAACCTGAGACTTCTAGGTGACACCAATTGTTACACAATCTTAGACCAGGATCCAAATCCAATCTTTATGAAAGAACTCAAAATCCTGTTAGATCAAGGATTAGAAGACTCAGTAATATCCAAACATGAACATAAATTCATGTATAACCCATTCCCCAAAACAGCAACTTTCTATAGTCTGCCAAAGGTGCACAAAGATCCCATACATCCACCGGGCCGCCCAATTGTATCGGGTATTGGGAACCTCACTGAGGGCCCAAGTGTCTATGTAGACAAAGTTCTGAGAACATTTGTAAGATCCTTGCCCTCATACGTACAAGATACTCGTGATGTTTTAAAACGCGTGGAAGGAATAACAGTTGATGCAAACACAATCTTGTGCAGCATGGATGTTGAGTCACTATACACAAGTATTCAACATCCAGTAGGCTTAAAAGCGGCAGCCTCCTTCCTATCCACCCATGGGATTAAGTATCTTAAACATAACGAGTTTGTATGTGATCTTCTATCTTTTGTCCTAACACACAACCACTTCACTTTCAACAATAAACTATACCTCCAGGTACAGGGAACTGCAATGGGGACAACCTGTGCCCCTACATATGCTAACCTGTACCTGGGTTGGTGGGAGGAGAATAGTGTGTTTAATGAGAATATGACCAACTTCACGGACAATATCACTATGTGGATTCGCTACATAGATGATATTCTGATATTATGGATGGGCAGTAAAAAACTATTTAACACCTTTGTGGAAATTCTCAACTCAAATGAGCATTATCTACGTTTGACGTGCGAGGTCAGTGACAAAAATCTGTTTTTTCTGGATTTAAAAATCTCCATCAATGAAGATGGCACTATAAATACGGTATCACATGCTAAAAAAACGGCAAGAAATAGCTATTTAAGGGCAGACAGCCACCACCCGACACCACTCATTAAAGGTATCCCGACGGGCCAGTTCCTCCGCATCAGGAGGAACTGTTCCAATCCAGTGGACTTCCACTCACAAGCGGAAATTATGAAAAATAAGTTCCTCAATAGAGGGTACAGCAAAACAAATGTTAAAAAAAGCCTACAAAAACGCAGAACAAACCAATAGGGAAAAACTACTTTACTCCAAAAAGAAACAGGATATGGATAAAACCATCAGATATATAGGTACCTATAGTGCCCAATGGAATAAGATCAAATTCATCTACAAGAAACATTGGCACATCCTTTTGGAGGACAAAGACCTTCGTGAAGTATTAAAACCATATCCAACAATGGTACCCAAAAGATCAAAGAACTTGAAAGACACGTTGGTTCACAGCCATTTCCAAACTAAGTCTCAATTCCAAACATGGCTTCCACCAAAAACACTGGGCACCTATAGGTGCGGAACATGCAAAGCATGTACATATATCCACACCAGTAAATGTTTTAAAAGTACCAACAACAACAAAACATTTCAGATGAAGAGTTTCATAAATTGTAAAACCATACAAGTAGTATACCTAATTACGTGTAAATGCGGGATACAGTATGTAGGGAAGACGGGCCGCCAGTTCCGCAGACGCATATTGGAACACATTGGTTCTATCAGAAATGAGCTAGACACTCCCGTGTCATGCCATGTTAGGGGACATCATAGGGGAGACATAAATTCCCTACGCTTTCAAGGCATTTTCTGCCTCAAAGCCAATACAAGAGGGGGGGACTGGGACAAAATTCTTTTACAGCAAGAGTCCCGTTGGATATATCAATTATCCACCCTATCACCATTAGGTCTGAATGAGGGGTTCCTCTACACCCCCTTCCTATAACAAACCCCCTTCTTGCAAATTTTCTGGTAAAACTTTCTGGTTACAGGTGATACTTATTTTAAATAGGTGCATTACTCTCCAATCCTGTTCCGCTGTACTATTTGCAATTCTCCTTCTGGGTTATTCACTCCTACACTCCATGGCAATATAATGGCCAAAATTTTGATGAATAATCTGGTTTCCTTTGAAATTCAATGTCAGACTCCAGAAATGGTCAATTAGAAACACGCAGCTGATTAAGAAGGTTTATTTACAAACACAGGCAAACACAAACATCAAGTAAAAACACTGCAAACAATTACTAATATGTCCTTTAATTAGAGATACTTACCTAGTCAGGACTAAGAAGACTTTGATGCGACACCATAAGCACCCGAGATTTCAAGCAATCACAATGAATAATGTCTCTATTGTCAATATGCTATATGGTGGCCATTAATGAGTGTTTAAAACATTTTTCTTCAGTTACACTGGGAAGATTGATCGCAGTGACTTCCCTCATGCTGTCAATAGGGATGTCGCGCAGTGATGACGCGACGCAACTCCAGGCCATTCAGCGCATGGCATTCTCGGTAGCTATGGCAACCATCCTCTGCAAACCAAAACAAAAAAGGCAGGGCTAAGATGCCGAACGGTCATGTGACTGTGAACAACCAATTGGATGCGCGACTGGCCCTGTGCTGTGGATACTGGCATTATGCTGTCTGCTGCCAGTGTGGGATGTCGCAGTTTGATGACGCGACGCTACCCCCGGCCATAAATTACATGGGATTTCATGCTCTTCCCCTCCCCTACTCCCCTCCTCCCCCTTAATCAAATAAAGGGGCAGGATAACCAGGGGCCAAGGTCACATGACCACCACCCACCAATGGGACGTATCAGTAGCCATGTGATAAGTCACAGCCAACTAGGGACTCCTAACATTATGTAACCCAATTTGAAGTGTGGGAGGGATATACATGCAGAAACCCTATCACAGTCTGACACTAATTAACCAATGGGGTAAGAATTAAGTGTATAAAGATTTGAGAGAATCACTCTGTAATTGCCCCCGATGAAGCCACAACGGTGAAACATATGTTGGGCAGGCTAAGCGTCACCACCTAGTGTGCTGGCTATATCGGAGAGGTCTGCTGCCTTTTCTCAGTTAGAGTGTTTCGGAGCCTTCTAAAGGAAGCACAACACTCTGACTACTCTCCTATTGTTATGGTTCCGAGTACAAGACACATACTTTGTGATCTTGAAATAGCTGTTTGCTAATCATGACAGACCTCTAGGTTCATTTACCTTTGAACCTGTTGGTCTGGTATATATGTGTGTGTATATATCCGTATATTAGCATTAGCTGGCTCAACAAATATACCACATTATTTTGAGCGCACACACTATATTAAGCTATACTCTCCATTTAGGTGTAGTCCTCAAACTACATAGAACTGTATTGGTATAACTACCACTGTTAGTATAATCATATAGCAGTGGGACACTGATTCAAAATAGTTATTCCTAGCATACACTGTTAGTTTGAACAAGGCATATAGTTACCTCCTCCGTTTTTTAATTTATTTTAATCACTTTGGTTCACGTTAGTTTTTTGCTGCAATAAATATATTTTAATCATTTATCAATAAATAGTAATTTTTAATATAGGTATAGGTGTTCTCTTGTGCGGCTAATAGGGAGCTTTCTTTTCTTTGCTCATCATTAACCCCATCCCTGCCAGCACCACCTCCGCACCCTTTATTGCAGTTTTTGTTCCGTCACCACACATTCACAATTTATTGGTTCCCCTTATCTTCATTGGTGTAGTGCAAGGCGCACAACTTGACCTTTTTAGGCCATTCTACCTTCCTCTATATATTTTTCAAGTAAGGTCCCTGCAATTTCACTTTTATATGTCACTTTCCACTTCACAAGTAGTAAGTGGCTTAAGACTTGCCTATATGTGAGTATCTTTACTGGTATATACCAGTTTGTAAGTACACTAAGTCACAGAAACATATGCATTGTTTAATAACCCCGTTAGGGCATATTTCACATAATTCACTAGAATGTTTATGCATTTAGCATAGGGACCTGCTACTGAGACTTACCTTGACGTTGGTGAGCAGGCTTGTCATGATTTGATCAAAAGATGCAACCAAAAGTCTCCTTTGTCTTACAGACTTGGGTTTCACTATGTATATTTTTCACCATATATTGTTAGGCCAATGGGAGAAGCGCAGGGATTCACTTTTTTGTTTTTTTCCACATATGTATGGACAATTTTTTCGCCAGCATCACGCTCCCTACATCTATATCTATCTATATTTATATCCTCATTTTCTGGACAACCACATAAAACTAGGCATGGTCAGTGGTTAGACTTGCCATAAAAACAATTCATGTGTGTTTAAGACAATTTGCAACTAACTCGAACCTCTGCGCCAGGCTTATTAAAATGCTTAATACTTTGTCATTTTTCATGACATACACTTTTTGTCATTTTATTGTGGAGTGGTACAGAGAAATGGTGACCTGGCATCATGGGGGTGACATTAGATAGGAAATGCCAGGAGGTGTTTTGGGTGTTGTAATTAATTTCCCCTCTTTTTCTGCTTGCAGCAAGAGCAAATTCATTTGTAGGAACCGCACAATATGTGTCGCCCGAATTGTTAACCGAGAAATCAGCTTGTAAAAGGTAAGCGTTCTATTGGCTGCAGTATGGAAGTCCGTCTCTCTGTTTTAACCACTTATGACTGCGCTTATAGTGCCGGCGAAAGCAACGCGACGTTGCGGCAAAACAAATGCATTGCCGCCGTTACGTGCGCTTATAGTAAGTGCGACGCGACGGATTGGTTGCGATCGCTGGAAGTCATCTCTATTTGATTTTCCAGCGGCCGTCGCCGGCACAATAGCGTAGCCTTATAGCTGCTGGGGCACATTCCTTGCCACATAACTCTCCATCCTCCCACTAAATCTTAACATTCGAAATTATTAATCCCTTGTCTGCCACAGAGAGGCCTTCAACGTATTTTGCTGATTAATCGATACTCCTGTATCACTGTGATCTTGCAGAATTGGCATATCTAGTTAAATAGGAAAATGTTAAGTGTTGCTTATTGATAGAAGTCACAGCAAGATGTTAGCTTCATTGAAATATGCTGCATGGATTGTAGCTGAAATGTTTCACCTGTTTTTTTTTGTTTTGTTTTTTTCTCCCCCTCTTTTTAATCAAAGTTCTGACTTATGGGCACTTGGTTGTATCATATATCAACTGGTAGCAGGATTACCTCCTTTCCGAGCAGGGTAAGAACTAACACTGCATTATTTTGTCTCTGCATTGTCTTCAAATAGTACACAAGGTGTTGTGTATCAAGCGAAGGACACGGCAGTAGTGCCTTTCACTAATGCTAATAGTCTATTGTCAAATATGTCTCAACACCAAAGGATTAATATGTAGTCTATCTGTTTTAGCTGCTTTACAGTCCACTAGATCAACGGATTTTGGGAGCGATATTATGGAGCAATACACAATAAGTTTGGGAGGGTAAATGTGATGCACATATTAATCAAATGATGAAGGCAATTGGTTTAAATACATTTTTAATTACCCTCTACAACAAATGATGCTGCTAGCAATGGCAGAGAATGCCATGGGTTTATGGGTTGTAGAAAGCGAGGCAGCCGATAGATTAAAAGGAACATTCGAACCTATGTTTTTCGTGTACTATACCGGTCGAATATGTAAAATGGTTGGTTTTAACACTTTTTAATATGTTTTTCTTTTCTTACAGAAATGAATATCTCATATTTCAGAAGATTATAAAGCTGGAATATGATTTCCCAGAAAAATTCTTCCCAAAGGCAAAAGACCTCGTGGAAAAGATTCTGGTAATTATTACTTGGCATTGCTTTTTTTATTAATTTAAGTAGGAAAATGACATTTTTGTATCCCCTTCTAAGTCAGGGTATTTGCTTATATTGACCTAAATGCATTAGCAAAGAGGAGACAGCGACCAACTGTTGGGTATTTTTTATTTTCTTCTTTTTAAAAGCAGTATTACTTATAGAAGTGAAATAGACATTATAACACAACTGTAGTATTTTTTATCTTTGTCCTGCATCTGATTAGATTGTGTTAGGCACCTAACATAACCTTAGGCTTGTTCTATAGTATGTGCGGGCGCGCAAGCGCATGTGCAAATATGCGTGCACGTGACACACATTTTTTGTGTGTACGGTCTGTCTTTTTATTGTGCAATGTTCATACATACATACATGGTAGCGGCGCAAAAATGTACTTTTCCCTGTCTTCCCAGCTGTCGGTCGGCTCCACACTCACTTATGTGCGTGTGCGGCCCTATTATAGAAAGGTTGGCAAACCACAGCCAATTATAAGTGCCGTACGCACGGCGCAGCAAGCGCGCCCACTATATTACGGATAGAGGTGGCCAGCGCTTCAAAACCAGAATCCTTTTCATAAGATATAAATCTCCGCTTGGACCATTCACTGTATAGGATATAAATACAGCATCCCTGGCAGGGGATAGGTGACTAGTACCTAGTGCTTTCTAGCACACATGTATAGTACAAATAATGTCACTACTAAAGCTAAGTACAGTATATAAATCCACAAGGGTAACTCACTGTTAGGTTCCCAGTTCCTCTGTGCGGTCCACTTGCGGTTCCAAACGGCGTGCAAATCCACCAAGAGCAAACAGGAGAAACAAATGGAGAAAGGCAGAGCACTGCCAAAAAGACAGGAGGAGGCTCACAGTAAAACTAATCCTTTAATCTTCATCTGGATACAACATAACCCCTAAAGAGCTCAAAAAAACACACCTACGCGTTTCGGGCCGTGTGCCCTTTATCAAGATGTATATTAGGGCATTAGACACCCTGTACAGACCCTGTTCGCGCCAAATACAGACCCTGTTCGCGCCAAACCTGTGACGTCACGGCCCACTATCCAATCAGCTTACTGCTCCTTTGTGCAGAAGCTCTGATTGGTTATGCTGCGTGTCACAATAACAAAGCTTTATTGACACAACGTGTCATTCTGAGCCTACTAAGAGGCTTACAATGGGCAGCAAATGATGCTATAAGTTAAGCCCAATCGTAACTATATTACAAGCCTTATTGTGTACTGATTTACTTGTAAAAAGTAAACAAAATTATATCCTAAATAATAAACAAAAAAAAACATCCAATAGACAATGTTCTTTATGGAGAATTTTGTTTTTTATTGCATTTTTAGTAGTTCACGGATTGGTCAGCTGGACAGTATTACTGTATACAGGCATACCCCGCATTAACGTACGCAATGGCACCAGAGCATGTATGTAAAGTGAAAATGTATTTAAAGTGAAGCACTACCTTTTTTCCACTTATTGATGCATGTACTGTACTGCAGTCATCATATACGTGTATAACTGATGTAAATAACCCATTTGTAACAGGCTCTATAGGCTCCCCGCTTGCGCACAGCTTCGGTACAGGTAGGGAGCCGGTATTGCTGTTCAGGATGTGCTGACAGGCGCATGCGCAAGCTGCCGTTTTCCTATTGGGCGCTATGTCCTTACTCACGAGTGTACTTAAAGTGAGTGTCCTTAAACCGGGGTATGCCTGTATAATGCTGCTCAAACAGTGAAGGATACAAATTGCATGTCAAATAGTAATTTTAGTGGTGGGGAGGCGGGTACAAGTCTTTTATACTTTGCCTTTTTCTCAGAAAATTAAGCCAATGCACAATGAGTGTAATTACTGTAGAGTGCATTTTCCTCATGTAATGGGTTATTAATCCCAATAGTTCTTGTTTTCACTATCTCTCTTTTGCCTTTAGGTTCTAGATCCTATTCAGCGATTGGGCTGTGAAGAATTTGGAGGCTTTGGACCTCTTGAGGCACATCCGTTCTTTGAGAGCATTACGTGGGAGGATCTGCACCTTCAAACACCTCCGAAACTCACAGCGTATTTACCAGCGATGTCGGAAGACGACGAGGACTGCTATGGAAATGTAAGTTATTCTGCTGCGTCATGTCTCTACATTGCAGTCCGATGCCGCTCTAGTAATAACTATGCAGGACTTGCACTGTCATTGCAGAATAGATGCAAGTCGTCCACAGAATTAATTCTCTCAACCAGAGAAATTAAGGTAGATTTTTAGTTGGAAAGTACAGCCTTTTATTTGTCCAGATACATATTGCTACCGGTTCTAGTTTATATATTTTTTGCGATTTATAATTTATTTTTTTTCCCCAAAACAAAGAAACCCAAACTGAAATTGTTGTTGCACGTCTTTTAAAGTGTCCTTTTTATTTCTGTTTATAGTATGATGACCTCTTGAGTCAGTTTGGGTGCATGCAAGTGGCGTCTTCAGCATCTTCCCATTCACTGCCGGCGCCAGAAGCTGCTCCGCCCCAGAGGTCCGGCAGTAACATAGAGCAATACATTCATGACATTGATAATAATTCGTTTGAGCTCGACCTTCAGTTCTCTGAGGAAGAGAAACGGCTACTGCTGGAGAAGCAAGTTGGAGGAAACCAATGGTAAGAGAAAATACGATGTAAATACCACTGAACTAAGAAAGTATGTGTCTTTTCAATGTCCCTACATACTTGCGTAGCAGATTTGGTTTATGGAACTGGTTCGAGATACAGGTAGTGAAGCATGGGTTCTTCAGAGTGAGTGGGTGGTCTAGTAGGTGTAACAGTTCCTGAATGTTACACATACTCGTACTGAGCTTCATTAGTATGTATGTATGTCTTTATTTATATAGCGCCATTAATGTACATAGCGCTTCACAGTAGTAAACACGTGACACTCATATAAATAACAAATACAAATAACAGATCATGGGAATAAGTGCTTCAGACATAAAAATTAACATTTAGGAAGAGGAGTCCCTGCTCTGAAGAGCTAACAATTGAATTGGTAGACAGGGAGAACGTACAGAGACAGTAGGAGGGCGTTCTGGTAAGTGCGTCTGCAGGGGGCCAAGCTTTATGTAACAGGTGTATAGTATTAACTGCGGAGCTACTCGTATGCTTCGTTAAGCAGGTGTGTTTTTAAGGTGAATCTTAAAGGTGGATAGAGAGGGTGCTAGTGGGGTACTGAGGGGAAGGGCATTCCAGAGGTGTGGGGCAGTCAGTGCGAAAGGTTTAAGGCGGGAGAGGGCTTTAGATACAAAAGGGGCAGAGAGAAGACATCCTTGAGCAGATCGCAAGAGTCAGGATGGTGCATAGCGAGAAATTAGGGCTGAGATGTAAGGAGGGGCAGAAGAGTGTAAAGCAGGGCTGCACAACATACGGCCCGCGGGCCGCATGCGGCCCACCTGGCCTCTCTGTGTAGCCCGCGGTGACTCCGGCCGGGCGCCAGTTATAAATAAATTTAAAAAAAATAAATGGCGGCGATTCATCCCCCTCCCCTCCTCCAACGCCCCCCCCCCCTCCTCACCAATGTGAGGGGGGGGGTGCTGACATGTGAGGTGGAGTGGGCTGCTGACATGTGAGGGGGAGTGGGCTGCTGGCATGTGAGGGGGGGTGGGCTGCTGACATGTGAGGGGGGGGTGGGCTGCTGACATGTGAGGGGGGGTGGGCTGCTGACATGTGAGGGGGGTGGGCTGCTGACATGTGAGGGGGGGGTGGGCTGCTGACATGTGAAGGGGGGGTGGGCTGCTGACATGTGAGGGGGGGTGGGCTGCTGGCATGTGAGGGGGGGGTGGGCTGCTGGCATGTGAGGGGGGGGCTGCTGACATGTGAGGTGCAGGGGGGGGAAGTTATGTGAGGTGCAGGGGGGGTATGATGTGAGTTGCAGGGGGGAGAGAGTGTCATATTGAGGAGAGGGGGAAAGAGTGTCATATTGAGAGGAGGGGGAGAGAGTGTCATTTAGGGGAGGGGAAGAGTGTCATATTGAAGAGAGGGAGAGAGAGAGTGTCATATTGAGGAGAGAGAGTGTCATATTGAGGGGAGGGGAGAGTGTTATATTGAGGGGAGGGGAAGAGTGTGTTATATTGAGGGGAGGGGGAGAGTGTCATATTGAGGGGACGGGGAGAGAGTGTCATATTGAGGGGAGAGAGAGAGTCATATTGAGGGGAGAGAGAGTGTCATATTGAGGGGAGAGAGAGTGTCATATTGAGGGGAGAGAGAGAGTGTCATATTGAGGGGAGAGAGAGTGTCATATTGAGGGGAGGGAGAGAGAGAGAGTGTCATATTGAGGGGAGGGGGAGAGGGTGTGATTTAGGGGAGGGGGAGAGTGTCATATTGAGGGGAGGGGGAGAGTCATATTGAGGGGAGGGGGAGAGTGTGTCATATTGAGGGGAGGGGGAGAGTGTGTCATATTGAGGGGAGGGGGAGAGTGTGTCATATTGAGGGGAGGGGGAGAGTGTGTCATATTGAGGGGAGGGGGAGAGAGTCATATTGAGGGGAGGGAGAGAGAGTGTCATATTGAGGGGAGAGAGAGTGTCATATTGAGGGGAGAGAGAGAGTGTCATATTGAGGGGAGAGAGAGAGTGTCATATTGAGGGGAGGGAGAGAGTGTCATATTGAGGGGAGGGAGAGAGAGAGAGTGTCATATTGAGGGGAGGGGGAGAGAGTGTGTCATATTGAGGGGAGGGGGAGAGAGAGTGTCATATTGAGGGGAGGGGGATAGTGTGTCATATTGAGGGGAGGGGGAGAGAGTCATATTGAGAGGAGGGGGAGAGGGTGTGATTTAGGGGAGGGGGAGAGTGTGTCAAATTGAGGGGAGGGGGAGAGAGTCATATTGAGGGGAGGGAGAGAGAGAGTGTCATATTGAGGGGAGGGAGAGAGAGAGTGTCATATTGAGGGGAGGGAGAGAGAGTGTCATATTGAGGGGAGGGAGAGAGAATGTCATATTGAGGGGAGGGAGAGAGAGTGTCATATTGAGGGGAGGGGGAGAGAGTGCCATATTGAGGGGAGGGGGAGAGTGTCATATTGAGGGGAGGGGGAGAGTGTGTCATATTGAGGGGAGGGGGAGAGAGTCATATTGAGAGGAGGGGGAGAGGGTGTGATTTAGGGTAGGGGGAGAGTGTGTCAAATTGAGGGGAGGGGGAGAGAGTGTCATATTGAGGGGAGGGGGAGAGTGTCATATTGAGGGGAGGGGGAGAGAGTGTCATATTGAGGGGAGGGGGAGAGTGTCATATTGAGGGGAGGGGGAGAGTGTCATTGAGAGGAGGGGGAGAGGGTGTGATTTAGGGGAGTGGGAGAGAGTGTTATATTGAGGGAAGAGAGACATGGGGGGGATGCTGACTTGGGGGGGGGGGGCTGCTGGCATGAAATGGGCTGGGGGGATGTGGAGGGGGTATTGTGTTTTTGATGTGGAGGGTGGTATTGTATGGGTGAGGGGGAGAGATGGGGGTATGAAAGATAGATGGGGAGTATCATAAAGGTTGATAGTGAGGGGTTCTGGGGGAGATGAGGATGATGATGATGGAGAGGTGCTGGAGGAGAGATGATGATGAGGATTTAACCCGTGCGGCCCAAATTTTTTTTCCTTGGAGCAGTTCGGCCCTTCTCACTTTACGAGTTGGGCAGGCCTGGTGTAAAGCTTTAAAAGTGAGGAGGAGAATTGAGTGCGAGATGCAGAATTTGATAGGAAGCCAGGAGAGGGATTTCAGCAGGGGAGACGCTGAGACAGATTTAGGAAAGTACAGTGATTCTGGCAGCCGCGTTTAGGATAGATTGTAGGGGAGACAGGTGAGAGGCAGGAAGGCCGGACAGCAGGAGGTTACAGTAGTCGAGACGGGAGAGAATGAGGGCCAGTGTCAAAGTTTAAGCAGTCGAGCAACAGAGGAAAGGGTGTATCTTTGTAATATTGCGGAGGAAAAAGCGACAGGTTTTAGATACGTTTTGAATGTGTAAGTTCAGTATTGTGTGTGTAACATTCAGGAACTATTAATCATTTGTTTTTGATTTATTTATAAAATGTTTTACCAGGAAGTAATACATTGAGAGTTGCCCCTCATTTTCAAGTATGTCCTGGGCACAGAGTTATAACAATACATGGTTACATTAAAAGAACAGGGTTATACAGTCAATTCAGACATTTCATGGAAAGATAGAGTTGGAAAATTGCATACAGGGAATAAAAGGGCTGGTGAGTTTCAGTATGAAATAGAGAAGCTTTATCATCAGCAAACGGCTCACACCCTTTTCGCTGCCCTTTGGCTATGCCAAAGGCTGTCTGCCTTTGTGGCAACGCGGATGTACACTGAAGAGGATCAGATTGAATGCAGCTGTGAATTCAAAGTCCTTTGTCCTCTTGGCTCCACATTCCAGTGGGTGGGGTTGACGTTCCACATAGTACTAGCAAATGTTAACCCTTAGCACGCTGGTCCTGTGCAGAGGGGGCAGCTCATGGGGAGACCCATCAGGCGTCTGTCCGCCTTTGAGTCAACGCAGATAAATACATGTATTCGCTCCATTTTCCGCTCCGAGGACCCCCGGTTCACTTAGTTTGAGATGCTGTGTTCTCCTCTCCATCCTGGGAATTACAATGGCTGTCAGACCGCAAGCCAATAAGAAGCTGCAACGGATGACATTGCGGCTTTCTATTGGATGACTGCAGCAGCCGTATTTAAAACGGAATGCTTCAAACTGCTCCCAGCACCCCTCGGGTTCGAGTACTATAAACATTTTGTGGTCTGGATTGCTGTTTTAAATACACGTGTGTAATTAGAGCAGGTATACTACAAAAGCATAGGTAGTTCTGAAATGTTGACTTGATATATTTATTTTTATAGACCATATCCACCCTGGAAATTATTTGGGGGGGTGGGGGGGGTATAAAAAAGGTTTTTTTTTTAACACTTGGTTGGACTCATTCAGAAGGAAAAGGAGTTAGACTTTGAATCATTCTTTGGCTATTCACCATCTAGAAACAGAATTTGATGGCAGATCAGAACCAATTGGCCCATTCTCCTGTCTGCTGTAAAACCTCAGACCCTATATGACCCATGGCTTTCTTTTGTATTTAGCATTTAGCCTTATGTCCAGCCCATGTGTTTCCGTATTGGCCCCTACTCTCTCTGCTGGGAATCTCTTCCACAAATCCACCACCCTCTCTGTGAAAAAGTACTTTCTCACGTCTCCCCTCAGCCTCCCACCCTCAATCCTCTAGATCTGGGGGGCGCAATTTTTTTTCTCTGCGCCCCCCTCACCCCCGCTTACCTCGGCTCCGGCGTCATGACGGCATGTTGCCATGGCGACGCGTGTAAGAAGCCGCCGGAGTCAAGGTCAGTAAGGTTTTCAGAGGCCTTCGCTGCTCCCCCGGCACTTTAAGTGCCTTCGGGAAGCGCGCGGGGCCTCTGTAGTCCCCGCGCCCCCCCGCAGTCAGTCTCGCACCCCCCAGTTTGCGCACCACTGCTCTAGATTGTAAGCTCTGAGGATCAGAGCCCTCATTAACTTCTGTATCTGTTTGCGCTTGTTTGGTTTGTCATTCTATTAATGTAGACAAGGGGTGACCAACTCCATTTGTCGATGACAACCAGTCTTCGACTGCATTACCTGTGCTGAAGCAGGGATATCCTGAAAACCTGACCTGTTGATGGCCCTTGAGGACTGGAGTTTGCCACCCCTGATGTAGATAAAAAAACAAAAAATAGTCCGGCGTCTAATACAAATCCAAGGTATATAGTAGAAACCCTGACCATAAACAATGTCCAGTCCTGTTGAACTGGGGGTCTTCAGATGGATCTTGAAGGTTGTGTCACAATATGTTGAGGAAAAAACAGAGACCAATCATAGTGTATAGCTATAAAACTGTTGATGGGACAAACCATACAAACTAGACAAACAAACACTAAACTCCCAACAGACCAACTGACACTAAACTAAACCACCTATTGATGAGCCAAAAATGACTAATTTAATAAAATACACATAAAAATAATTAGATTGTATACAGGGAGTGATGACGTGAGAACTCCGTTCCGGTAGGGGAAAAAAGAAAACCTACTTAAGTAGGTTTTCAATTTTTCAATAGGTGTTGTTTAGTGTCAGTTGGTCTGTTGGGAGTTTAGTGTTTTTGTCTAGTTTGTATTGTTTGTCCTATCAACAGTTTTATAGCTATACACTATGATTGGTCTCTGTTTTTTTTTTCCTCCACATATTGTGAGACAACCTTCAAGATCCATCTGAAGACCCCCAGTTCAACAGGACTGGACATTGTATATGGTCAGGTTTTTCTACTACAGTATATACCTTGGATTTGTTTTAGGCGCCGGACTATTTTTTGTTTTTTATCTGTGTGTGATTTGTATTGATCTCATTTGTCCTGGCAGCCTATCTTATAGATATGATATTTTGGTACACCCTAATAGTGTTTATTTTACACTATTTATTCATTGCACTAGCGCTGTAGGCACATTTTTCTTTTTTTGCACCCATGATGTAGAATATCACTTTTTTCCCCTGTTGTACCACACTGTGGAGTGTGTTGGTGCTTTATAAATAAAATATCAGTAATTATGCTTTCCTTCTGTGCATTGTTGACACTCTTTGTCGGCAAGAATAGTAGTAATACATTGAGACCATTTTCTTACTTAAATATTCAGTCTTACACTTTGCTGCATGAACCATTGACAAATAATGTTTGTTGTCTTTGTTCTTTAGGCACCAGTTTGTAGAAAATAATTTAATACTGAAAATGGGTCCCGTAGATAAAAGAAAGGTAAGTGTATATTTCTTTTACTGTATATTTTGAATGTCGGCCAGCTTAATTTTCACGTGAGTGGTGTCACACTAAACTTGCCACTGGAGTTGCAATGAAGAAAATGTACTTGCTAATGTAACGTGTTATGTACAACTTTAGTATTTTTTTTTTTAATAAATCAAGATGTTTAATTTTTTGAATGTGGTCACGAAAGCGTAAAGGTGCGTTCCCGCTTGGGTTTTTTTGTTGTTGTAGGTGGGAAGCAGGGCGGCTGCGGAGCTGAACCGCATTAGTTTCTGCTCCGGGACCGCCTGATTCTTGAGATACTTTGACAAAAAGCACACAATGTTTCATGCTGCGTTCATTGGCGCTACAACTGTGAGGCATTCTGAAGGGTTTTTAAAAATAAAGTGATGAAGCACCTTTGCTTATTCACAGTAGTCCCAAGTATTATTATATATGATCAATTTTCCAAATTAGAATTCTAATGGCGTACAGTATGTGCCGCAGGGTGGAAAATAAACGTGCAAACGATAATTATTTTCCAAGGGTCTGTAATACAGAAGTGAAAACCTTGTAATTCTGCATCTTAGTCATTTCAAATGGTTTTCAACAAATGATACTCTGTCCTTAGGGGTTGTTTGCACGACGGCGCCAGCTGCTCCTCACAGAGGGGCCACATTTGTATTATGTGGATCCTGTAAATAAAGTGCTGAAAGGACAAATTCCCTGGTCACAGGAACTGCGCCCGGAGGCTAAGAATTTCAAAACCTTTTTCGTTCACACAGTGAGTATCTGTTTTTATTATGAAAGTGTAGTCAATTATTTAATCAATTTAAAGATTTTCTGAGCAAATAATCCGCTGTTCGAGTTTAGTTTTTCATTACTTGCATGTATTGCTGTGTATACTTTGTAGCAATCTTGTCATTTAATGACATTTCCAGCTATATGTATATAGCTGGAAATGGGTATGATGGGTAGGCAGGCTTGCTGTTATTGGTGTTATTAGCACATTGTAATGCATTGCTGGTCTTTTTAGCAGCAATGGAGTACAATGTAGGAAGTTTAGCAGACTTCCCAAAGAGAATTATTTGCCATGTGTTTTCTTTTGTTAACATCCTTGCTTTTAATTTGTAGCCCAACAGAACATATTATCTGATGGACCCTAGCGGATACGCTCATAAATGGTGCAAAAAGATCCAAGAAGTGTGGCGGCACAAATACCAGAACCTTCAGAACAGCGGCATATAGCAGCACTCGTCCCAATTCTCCGCCACGCTTCCCCTCTAGCTGCTAGAAACTTCCTGATTCAACAGATGAGCTTTACATAGCAGAACAGAAGAACTTTCTCCAATCATTTAGACACCATCTCCACGGGAAAGCATATGTCAGAAATTAACAAAACAAAAAAAAAAGAACATATATGGAATTCAGGGTTGCTTTGCTTACTCTCTGTGCTTATATTGTTACAACATGCATATCGTTGCAGTGAAGATCTTGCTTTTGTGCACATCAGCTCTATATCTGCTGCAAACTAGTGGGTAGGCCTTGCTATGCCAGCTTAACGTACAATCAATAGAAACACAGATCCTTTTACGCACACACTTTCACACAGTCCGTGGGTCTTTCCGTTTTTTTTCTTTTAATTATTATTATTCATTTTTTTTGTTCTGATTTATCAAAAAAAATTCTGCATTTTTATCAGGGAGTTTTTGAACCCCTTTGCTGTTGGAGAAGCAGCAACATATCGCTGTCATGTCCAGTAGCACAAGAGGTTAATTACGATGTGAAGTTGTAAGGATCACCTGTGTTGTGTTTTTTTATTGTTGTTGTTTTTCTTCCTCTTGCTTTCTTTGGTATGTGGCACATTCAGTAAGGTCAAAAGCACCTTTGCAAACTTCTAATCTCCTTGTTCCAGGATATCCATGGTACTTCTACTCGTGTTAGTACATGAAATTTGGGTCATTGGGTCAATGAGAAGCAGGCTGCAAGAGAAACAGAATTTTGACCATGGCACTGAATATATCAATATTTAACATTTTAATCTTAAATATAATATTCAAGCAAAATGCCTTAACTCCATTCTTTTATTGTTTTTTTTATTTTTAATAAACCTCGGTTTCAAAAGTAAACGTTTAATACATACTGACTAAAATCGGTAGTTGATGGACGTTTCAGCATCACTCAAATTGGAGAGGAAATGCGAGTCCTAATTATCCACCAAATTCGTGCACTTGTGGCTTAATAGGACAAACATTTATTCTGGAAAGGAAACAAAAACTGCAATGTTGTACTGCATACAATTAGATATGCCTATGGAGAGATGTCTTAGCATAGAGCTGCGTCATCCATCAGCTTAACATGTGATATGTACCTGCTGCTATTTCAATCCTTACAAAAAAAAAAAAAACTGTTTTTAAAACAATTATACTGGGCCACAAAACTGATCACAGACCAGGAAAAGTTTAATGTTGGAAAACATTTATGGTACTTAAGTCATAGCCAAGATGTTGGTTTATTAATTTGCATCTATTTTGTGGTCAAAAAACATTTCTGTGATTAAAAGAGAAAAGGAAAAAAAAAAAAAAGCCTAGTCTGTGCTAGAAAACTTAAACTAGTCGGGTGTTAACATGTGTGTGTGCTATGAATCTGGTAATAAGGGAGCTCGTGATCAATGCTGTATGGGCGAAGCAGATGGTAAATATGCTTAATTGCCCCCTCAGTTTCTGCCCTATAGGGAAAAATCACACACGCACTTCTAGAACTTCAGTTAATTTCTAATTACTATAAAGCAATAGTGACACTTACTAACCCACTTTTTTTTTAAAACCTGGAATAGTAGGTGGCACTGAAGCGCAAGGCAAGCTAACTACAGTAATGTTGCCCTGGTACAAGCCTCCTGTTGGTAGTTGGGCAAAGCGCTTCAGTTGATGAGTATGTTGCGTGAAGGAACGCACACTTACCTTGCACACATCTCAATGAAAAATTAGCTATACATAAAAATTTACAAAAAACAACAGTTTATTCTGTGACCCAACTAGTACTCAAGTCTGTCTGTCTGCTTGAATGGCTATGTATGTGGAAAATATTACTGTTGAAAAGCCTCTTATAATGACCATGTGCTAGGTTTAATATGATGTCGACTACATGCATTAATTGGTGGCAGCGTTTAGTACTGCTGTATCTAATAACGGATAGAATTTAAAAAAAAAAAAAGAGTTTGATAGTAGTACTTTAGCTTTCTTTCAGGCTGGTGGCAGTCGGATATTAACGTGTGTGTGATTCTCTACCTGGTTTGTAGCTGACTGTAACTGTGATGTACAGGCAAAGCTTAAAAAACGGAAAAAAAACTTATGAAAACAGAAACAAATAATGCAATGATAGGATATTCACTTTTGTATTTTTATTCTTGTATAAGGTTATTTGCTGGCTAATTGTTGGCCTCTAGTTCAGTCTGTGTTATTTAAATTCTAATATATGAATTATTTGGATTGAATTCATGTTCGGGCCACATTGTTGTATGTATTTGATGTACAGCCTTGAATGTGAATAATTATTGTAAACTATATTTTACAACTTTTTTTTTCTGGCTTTATTATATAAATTTTCTATTTGGTCAATGATTTAATCATATTTTCTCATAATTTAATGAATCTTTATTCTTCTTTCCAAATATTTGTGCTCCTAGATGTAGTTACTGAATGAGGAATTTTTCACATATGCTCGATTTTAGTCTTGTAATAAAAAGCATGTAGGGTTATAGGTGTACAAGTTGTCTGTTTCCTTATTTCTTTGCATTTTAATAACAGGATTTCATTTTTATAGAAGTTTGATCAACAGTTCAACATAAGGGCTAAATCTAAAGTATTTGAACTGCATTGAGAGGCAATCCAAGCAGCACTTCTAAAAAAAAAAAAACATACACACACTTATACACACACACACACACACTTTATATATATATATATATATATATATATATATATACACACACACACACACACACACACACACACACACACACACACACACACACACACACACACACACACACACACACACACACACACACATATAACAGGGTTGCAGACCTGTCTAAGACATGCAAATGAATATACAGGAATATTTACAGTTGCTATATATATATATATATATATATATATATATATATACACACACACACACTTTTTTTTCATTCAACTAGTGGATACACTGAGCAAGCGCTTACGTTTTGACATTATATATATATATATATATATATATATATATATATTCTCAAAACGTAAGCGCTTGCTCAGTGTATCTACTAGTTGAATTCAAAAATTCTTTCTGAATATATCTTTTTTTTTTTTTTTTTAAATATATATTACACACACAGCCTTTGATTGCTAGCTTGGATAATACATTTTCAATAAAAGTAATCGATTTGTTCTCCCGTGATTGATCAGCAAAGATCATAGTTCCCAGGGTTCACTAAATGGCGGCCTTTCAGTTTCAATCAATCCTTCAGTCAGCGTAACTCGGCAGCTACAATGTATTCTGATATTACTACGGTAACATTATCTATTGTTAGTTTGCAGCTCAAACTGCTGGGAACATTGGCAACAAATTATCACAAACCGGAAAGTGTTGCAAAGATCTTGCACTGCTGGGGAAGTGTGCTAAAGCCTGCTATAGAAATCAAAGGATGCTCAGTATATTAAAAATGGCATTGAGTTGAATTTAAAAAAAATGAATGTAGTTGGTATCTAATACTACGCAACTGATTTATTTACAAAAACACATGTAGGATATTGCATGGATTGCTCCTTTAAACGTTTCAACAGTGATGGTCCTACACTCGGACACAAAATTAAAAAAAAAGGGTCAGGCAGTGCAGATTGCTGCTTTATATGTCCATTATTTGTATGCATATTCTCTGGACTAAAGCCACCCTAGTTGGTAAATAAAACCAACAGGTTTGCTAACAAAACAAACTGGGGTGCGTGAGATTTTTGGGGTGGAAGGGAGGGATTCAGAGGCTTGGTGTGACGCAATGCCACGGTGTCAAATGATGCCGGCATAAGAAATAAGGGGGGCAGCTGAAATAGTTTGCACACCCCTGCCTTATTTGCATTGACTTGTCCCAGAAAGGTTGGGAGTCTTACTTGTCTAGTATTTTAGTGCCTTGACATGCAATGCCTGAATTTCAAATTACTAAAATGAAATCAGTCATAAATATGTAGTTACCTTTTCCAGTAGAGATCGTCTTACTAAACTATTAAAATAATACAGTTAGGAGACGACCTGGTCATCTGGAGTGGCTCAGTGAGTAAAGACACTGACTGGCACTGAGTTTTAAGCAGGGGAACCTGGTTCAATTCATGGTATCAGGTCCTTGTGACCTTGGACAAATCACTTTATCTCCCTGTGCCTCAGGCACCAAAACAAAAAACAGATTTTAAGCTCTACGGGGCAGGAACTGTCTGCAAAATGTCTCTGTAAAGCGCTACGTAAAACTAGCAGCGCTATACAAGAACAAACAATTAATATACCATGACACCTGACCCTACAGGCATTACTCTTTTTTTTTTTTTTTTTAACTGCTACTTGTTAGTTCAGTGTATGTCTTCCACCGTCCTCCCAAGAGCAGAGATGATCAAACCAAAAGCAAGAGATAGCATTCAGCTCGAAGCATATGCAAATCTTTCATCACTCATTGTGATGTTGCACTTTCATACTGGATTTCGGTGTTCCGTATTATAAAAACTTAAATGCAATAACCCTAGGTTGGAGTTCTGCAGAAAAAAAGCGCGTGTATGCAAAACAATTTAGTAGCCTAAATTAGTGAACTTGTACCGTGTTGAACTGGTGTGCATTTAGTGTATAATTTAGGTGTGTGTGTGTGTGTGTGTGTGTGTCTCTCGCTGTCGTCACTGCACAACAGAGTTAGGGTGACCAGATTTTGAAAATGAAAAACCTGGACATTTTTTTATTTATTTTTTACATAACAGTTTATTTATTGTATTATACTTGTACTTTACTACAATTAGTCCTTGTTGCGTGTGCGTGTGTGTGTGTACCTCACTAATCGAACAAAAAAAAAAAAAAAAAAAGCCAGAGCTGAATGATTTTGAACCACTTAACCAGTGTCAGGATGCCCCCTCTTCACAATTTCTAAAGCAGCAATCCCGCCTGGTATTTTACCTGATCCGCAGTCCCTCAAGGTACTATACTAGAGGGGAGGTGTTCCCTACCTGTCTTCCGATGTCTCCTGTGTGAAGCTTGAGTCAGATCTGGAAGAAAGCAGGATAGGTTACTTCGGTGTAGGTATATGGCAGTTAAGATAAGACATGGAGGGTGAGAGAGGGAGGGAGACGGGGAAAGAGGGAGACACACACCCACAACCCCACTGACACACACACACACAACCCCACTGACACACACACACACACACACACACACACTGATACACACTGATACACACACACACACACACTGATACACACACACACTGATACACACTGATACACACACACACACTGATACACACACAGACTGATACAGACACACACACACTGGTACACACACAGACTGATACAGACACACACACACTGGTACACATACAAACACACACTGGTACACACACACACTGATACACACACACACACACAGACTGATACACACACATACACAGTGGAGTACAGACAGGCAGCCACGAGCAGGCGGCTCCCCGCCTCCCCGTGCAACCCCCCCACTGCGCCCATCTCCCGCACCAAGGGGGAGGGGTGGGAGCGCTGGGACGCAGAGGTACAAACTGCCGCCCCCCCGCCTCCCCTGGTGGCCAGCCTATCACCCCGGGTGGGCAGCCACGGGTTCCCGGGGCAGAATGGGGGGACACCGCGCAGCCACCACTGCCCGCCCCCGCACCAAGAGGACCCAGGGGGGGGGGAGGGGAGCGCCAGGACAGGAGCCAAATGCACAAAAACCCACCTCCTATCACCCCGGGCGGGCAGAAGGGGGGAGACACTGCACAGCCGACAGAGGAGCCAGGAGCGGGAAGAGACACACACCACGTGTGCTCTGCAGAAGGAAGCGGAAGTCCCGCCCCCGGCACTCTATGACTTGCAGCCAATCCCCTGCGGCCCGGCTGGCATTCTAAGTCCCGCCCCCCGGCAACCATTCATTCAACATGGAAAAAAACTTACCTGCTCTCGCACGGCATCCTCCTCACCGCCGCATACCGGGACCAGGGCCAAAACCCGGGACAAATCAGGGACAGGACACAAAAAAACAGGACTGTCCCGGCAAAAGGGGGACAAATGGCCACCCTACCCATACACACCCAGAGATGTAATACCCGTATACACACACACACCCAGAGAGGTAATACCAGTATACACACACACACCCAGAGAAGTAATCCCGGTATACACATACACGCCCAGAGGGGTAATACCGGTATACACATACACACCCAGAGAGGTAATACCGGTATACACATACACACCCAGAGAAGTAATACCGGTATACACATACACGCCCAGAGAGGTAATACCGGTATACACTATGACAAAATACCCTTTTTGGCTGAAGGGTTCTTGTCTTGGAACCTTAAATCCCACTGTCTTTTAGGGTAAGCACAGTCACAGGACCATCCAGCTCTGGTTTAAAGGCTTTATTTTCTTTGTCACTCCAGCAGACAAAATCAAGACAAACAAAAATCAAAATAAATCCTAGCTCTATCTGAGCATTAACTAGACAGCAATTCTCTAGCTATCTTTGGGTGGCTTTCCCACTTACCAAACAATAAAACACAGATATCATAAACCAAACCTGTTGCAGGCCAGTGCCTGTCTGTAGCATCCAGCTCTTAGGCTCAGGCCGCAGTGCCTCCGGTGCACGCGCGCCCGCGAGACTGGCGGCGCGTGCAGCCGATTCCCCGGTCTGCAGTGAGCGGGGGAGTGACGGGGCGCGGCCATGATGTCACCCGGCAGGTTCGCCCTTGTTGGCTGAACCGCGGGGGGCGTGGCTTAGCGCTCTGTTGCGAGTCCTGCTTTCAATTCTATTGAGCGCAGGAGCAACTCTCGCCACAGCGCTGCGGCCCCCCTCGCAGCGGGCAAGGCGCCATTGAGGGGAGGGCTCTCGTCCCTGCAGCGTCCGCCACAGCGGGCGCTGCAATAGCCAGCGGGGACCAGGCCTTAGACTTTCGTCCCACTGCGGCCGGCGGCACATGCGGCCGCGGTCCACCAGCTGCTTGCCCCCGTTCTGGATGTCCCCGCTGGCTCCTTCCGGCGAGGCTGATTGAGTGCTGTGACACGTCAGCCAGCCGGAGCTACAAGGAGCTCGTTGTTTCGGCGAGTGCAGCGTCACATGACGTAAAGCAGCCAATCCGATTCCCCCCTCTGCTCCGATCACCCCCCCTGGTGATTTCCCCCCTCTGCTCTGATCCCCCTTCCGATTCCCCCCGTGTGTGTGTGTGTGTGTGCCTGTGTGTGTGTGTGAGTGCCTGTGTGTGTGAGGGGCTGAGGGACTGAAGGGCTGCGTGATGGTCCCGAACCCTCATGTCATGGCCGTGCCCCCCCACCCATTTTGGCCATCCCTCCCCCGCCACCCCCGGAAAAAATTCACTGCAGATCGCGGTGCAGTGAATTGCACGCGCCACCGGCAAGCAAGGCAGCCGTGCAGCGGGGCCTTAGCCTTAGGCTGCGCTTAAAGTGCCGGCGACGACGACAGCGACGTCACGGCAAAACAAATGCATTACTGCCGGCGCGTGCGCTTATAGTAAGAGCGATGCAACGGTGAGACGGATTGGTCGTGATCGCTGGAAGTCATCTCTATTTGATTTTCCAGCGACCGTCGCCGGCACTATAAGCGTAGCCTTAGGCTGCGGCCCCGCTGCTTGCGAGGCTGGCGGCGCGTGCAGCCGAGTCCCCCGGTCTGCAGAGAGCTGCAGGGGGAAAGACGGGGGGGGGCAAGACTGGGGAGTGACGGGGCGCGGCCGTGACGTCACCCGGCAGGTTCGCCCTCATTGGCTGAACCACTGGGGGACGTGGCCTAGCGTACCATTGCAACTCCTGATCTCAATTTTCTTGAGAGCAGGAGTTTGTCTGCGCAGTGCGGCGCTTCCCCCTCGCAGCGGGCCCGGTCCCATTGTGGGGCGGCTCTTGTCCCTGCAGCGTCCGCCACAGCGGGGACCTGGCCTTAGCTGATATAAGGGGACAGGGGAGAACTGACCCAGCCTGACCTTTCTTACACTCCTAATTAAGGAGAGGTGATCTGCACCTGGCTTCATTTGCAAACCCCCCCCCCCCCGGGACCTTTAACCCTTAGTAAGGCCAGGTATAGTTTGCAAAAGCAGGAGGTATATACCTCCCCTCTACAACTTCACCACCTTTCCTCTCACATATCCTCCCCCAGCTCATCCCTACTGGGGTGAGTGACCATGGACATCAAGCCGCGCACCCCAGAAATCCCATCAGCATTTCCCTGTCTCAGACCGGCCCTGTGTCCCACAGTGACATTAAAGGGCTGGAGACTAAGGAACCACATGGTCACCGTTGAGTTTTTCTCTTTATTCTGGGACATCCAATAGGGTGACCAGATTTTCAAAATGAAAAACCGCGACACATTAAAAAATTATTTATAAAACAAATTTGTGACGCACCCGTTGCCATGACAATGAGACACTGACATCAGGCGATGACATGTTGCCATGACAATGTGGCATCACTTGATGCCTCGGCGCCATAATGCGTCCCGTAGTCATGTCAACATGATGCCGTGTGATGTCACGGAGCGGCTTGTTGTTATGGCAATGGGCATTACGTGACGTCACCTCTCATTGGCCTGAGGCGGAGTGACGGGCCAAAGGACACACAGTGTCACACACACACACACAGTGTCACACACACATAGTGTCACACACACACACCTCACCCCCCCCCCAAGCTCAACCCCCCCCAAGCTCACACTCCCCCCCCCCCAAGCTCACACCCCGGCGCCGCTACAGTCAGCGGGGGAAACAGCGGGGGAGCAGCCACAACACGCTGCCTCCTGCCTCACATCCACGTGGGAGCGGCCGGATGGGTGAGGCAGCGGCCGGATGGGTGAGGCAGCGGCTGGATGGGTGAGGCAGCATACCCACGGGCCTCGCCGCACGCTCCTCGGCACTGCCTCACCTCTCCCACCCCCCCTCACAGCAAAGCCCAGCCTACCCGGCGCCACCTGCAACGCTCCTCGGCACCGCCTCACCTCGAGGCGGAGGCCAGCGGGGGGGCTCCCGCCAGCCTTGCAGGAGGGACCCCACACATGCCCCATGCTGCTCACCCCCCCTCCACATGCCCCGTGCTGCTCACCCCCCTCCACATGCCCCGTGCTGCTCACCCCCCTCCACATGCCCCGTGCTGCTTACCCCCCCTCCACATGCCCCATGCTGCTCTCCCCCCCTCCACATGCCCCGTGCTGCTCTCACCCCTCCCCCCTCCACATGCCCCGTGCTGCTCTCCCTGCAGCTTCCCCCCCACCCCCCTCCACATGCCCTCTGTCCGGCTCCCGTCCGATCCCAGCCCCTCCGTACCAGATGACTGCAGGGTCCGTCTCCCGGCCTGCACGAGGAAGATGCTGCCGACTGTAATGTATGCAGCTCCCCCCCACACACATTCCTTCATCTCCAGCCTGATCCCTCCGTACACACACACACACACACACTATATATATCTCTATACATAAGACACACACACACACACACACACACATGTAGACACACACACATGTAGACACACATGTAGACACACACACACAGATGTAGATCACACATGTAGGCACACACACACACACGTAGACATACACACACACACACACACACACACGTAGACACACACACACACGTAGACACACACACACACGTAGACACACACACACACACACACCTATACAGACACCTATACGGACACACGTATACACACAGACACACGTATACACACAGCAGACACACGTATACACACAGACACACGTATACACACACACACGTATACACACACACGTATACACACAGACACACGTATACACACAGACACACGTATACACACACACGTATACACACAGACACACGTATACACACAGACACACGTATACACATGTATACACACACATATATACACACACACACACGTATACACACACACGTATACACACATACACACACACGTATACACACGTACACACACACGTAGACACACGTATACACACGTACACACACACGTAGACACACGTATACACACACACACGTAGGCACACGTATACACACACACACACATGTAGACACACGTATACACACACATGTACACACACGTAGACACACACACGCACACACACCTGTACACACACGTATACACACACACGTATACACACACGTGTACACACACGTATATACACACAAGTATACACGCAGACACACGTATACACGCAGGCACACGTATACACGCAGGCACACGTACACACGCAGGCACACGTAGACACGCAGGCACACGTAGACACGCAGGTACACGTAAACACACGCAGACACACGTAGACACGCACACACACGTAGACACGCAGACACACGTAGACACGCAGACACACAGACACACAGACACACGTAGACATGCAGACACACGTAGGCACACACACGTAGACACGCACACACGTAGACACGTACACATGCACACACACGTAGACACGCACACACACGTAGACACGCACACACACGTAGACACGCACACACACGTAGACACGCACACACACGTACACACACACACGTACACACACACACGTAGACACACACACGTAGACACACACAGACACACGTAGACACACACACGTAGACACACACACACGTAGACACACACACGTACACGTAGACACGTACACACACACACATGTACATGTATACTCACACACATGTACACGTACACACACACACATGGAGTCATACACACACACATGTAGACATACACACACACACACACACACACACACACACGTATACACACACACACACACACGTATACATACACATCATGTATACACACACACATGTATACACACACACACACACATGTATACACACACACACATGTATACCCACACACACACATACATGTATACACACACACATGTATACACACACTTGTATACACACACACAATGTATACACACACCTGTGTATACACACACCTGTGTATACACACACCTGTGTATACACACATGTGTATACACACACACACATGTATACACACACACACAAACATGTATACACACAAACATGTATACACACACATGTATACACACACAAATGTACACACACACACACGTAGACATACACACATGTACACATACACACACACATGTATACACACACACTTATACACACACACACACACACACACACACACACACACACATACAATGTATACACACAAACATGTATACACACACACAAACATGTATACACACATGTATACACACACGTGTGTATACACACACACGTGTGTATACACACACACACACGTATACACACACACACACACACTATCCCCAGCACCACCACATCAGCACACCGGTATCCCATGCCCCCCCAGCACACTGCCATTCTCGGCTCCCCGCCATTCCCAGCCCCCATCAACACCATCAGCACCCACACATTGGCACCTTCGCACCTCCCCTATCGGCACACCCACATCCGCACCCCCACATCAGCACCAAACCCTCCCAAATCAGCACACCGATACAATCACCATCAGTACAGCCACAGCAGCAGTACCACCGCACATGGGCCGCGTGGACCACTCCCCACCCAAATGCCACCCCCACACCACAAACATCCCGGGCAACGCCGGGGCTCTCAGCTAGTATATAATAAAAAGATCTAAAAAATGTTATCTCTGGGTTAGCCTTCAATAGAAGGTGGTAACCCTGGCTCCAGTGTGTGTTTGTGTGTATAAAGGTGGGCCCTGCAGTGTGTTTGTGTGTGTGGAGGTGGGCCCTGCAGTGTGTGTTTGTGTGTGTGTACAGAGGTGGGCCCTGCAGTGTGTGTTTGTGTGTATTGAGGTGGGCCGTGCAGTGTGTGTTTGTGTGTACAGAGGTGGGGGCTGCAGTGTGTGTTTGTGTGTATAGAGGTGGGTCCTGCAGTGTGTGTTTGTGTGTATAGAGGTCGGGTGACAAGATTTACAAAAGTAAAAACCAGGACACATTAAAAAAAATATTTATAAAACAAATGACATCACCAACTGCGCTTTATGTCCCCTTTATGTCTCTCCACCACTCACTGTCCCTCATCCTCACACACACACCCCAATTCTCGTCCCCCCCCAATCCCTCCATTTTCGTTCCCACCCCTCCATTCTCGTTCCACCCTTCCCATTCTGTCTCTCTCCCCATTCTCTAGGTCTCTCCCCCTATTATCTGTGTCTCTCTCTCCCCCATTCTCTGTGTCTGTATCTCTCTTCCCCATTCTCTCTGTGTATCCCTCTCCCCCATTCTGTGTGTGTGTCTCTCTCTCTCTCTCTCTCTCTCTCCCCTTCTCTGTCCCTCTCTCCCCTTCTCTGTCCCTCTCTCCCCTTCTCTGTCCCTCTCTCCCCCATTCTCTGTCTCGGTCTCTCTCCCAATCTCTGTCTCTCTCTCCCCCAATCTCTATCTCTCTTTCCCATTCTGTGTCGCTCCCTCTCCCCCATTCTGTGTATCCGTCCCTCTCCCCATTCTCTGTGTCTCTCCCTCTCCCCATTCTCTGTGTCTCTCCCTCTCCCCATTCTGTGTGTCCGTCCCTCTCCCCATTCTGTGTCCGTCCCTCTCCCCATTCTGTGTCCGTCTCTCTCCCCATTCTCTGTGTCACTCCCTCTCCCCATTCTGTGTCCGTCCCTCTCCCCATTCTCTGTGTCTCTCCCTCTCCCCATTCTGTGTGTCCGTCCCTCTCCCCATTCTGTGTGTCCGTCCCTCTCTCCATTCTGTGTGTCCGTCTCTCTCCCCATTCTGTGTGTCCGTCCCTCTCCCCATTCTGTGTCCGTCCCTCTCCCCATTCTGTGTGTCCGTCCCTCTCCCCATTCTGTGTGTCTGTCCCTCTCCCCATTCTGTGTGTCCGTCCCTCTCCCCATTCTGTGTGTCCGTCCCTCTCCCCATTCTGTGTGTCTGTCCCTCTCCCCATTCTGTGTGTCCGTCCCTCTCCCCATTCTGTGTGTCTGTCCCTCTCTCCATTCTGTGTGTCCGTCCCTCTCCCCACTCTGTGTGTCCGTCCCTCTCCCCATTCTGTGTGTCCGTCCCTCTCCCCATTCTGTGTGTCTGTCCCTCTCCCCATTCTGTGTGTCTGTCCCTCTCCCCATTCTGTGTGTCTGTCCCTCTCCCCATTCTGTGTGTCCGTCCCTCTCTCCATTCTGTGTGTCCGTCCCTCTCCCCATTCTCTGTGTCTCTCCCTCTCCCCATTCTGTGTGTCTCTCCCTCTCCCCATTCTGTGTGTCTGTCCCTCTCCCCATTCTGTGTGTCTTTCCCTTTCCCCATTCTGTGTGTCTGTCCCTCTCCCCATTCTGTGTGTCCGTCCCTCTCCCCATTCTGTGTGTCCGTCCCTCTCCCCATTCTGTGTGTCTGTCCCTCTCTCCATTCTGTGTGTCTCTCCCTCTCCTCATTCTGTGTGTCCGTCCCTCTCTCCATGCTGTGTCCGTCCCTCTCCCCATTCTGTGTCTCTCCCTCTCCCCATTCTGTGTGTCCGTCCCTCTCCCCATTCTGTGTGTCCGTCCCTCTCCCCATGCTGTGTCCGTCCCTCTCCCCATTCTCTGTGTCCGTCCCTCTCCCCATTCTGTGTCCGTCCCTCTCTCCATTCTGTGTGTCCGTCCCTCTCCCCATTCTGTGTGTCCGTCCCTCTCTCCATTCTGTGTGTCCGTCCCTCTCCCCATTCTGTGTGTCCGTCCCTCTCCCCATTCTGTGTGTCCGTCCCTCTCTCCATTCTGTGTGTCCGTCCCTCTCCCCATTCTGTGTGTCTGTCCCTCTCCCCATTCTGTGTCCGTCCCTCTCCCCATTCTGTGTGTCCGTCCCTCTCCCCATTCTGTGTGTCCGTCCCTCTCCCCATGCTGTGTCCGTCCCTCGCCCCATTCTGTGTGTCTGTCCCTCTCCCCATTCTGTGTGTCTCTCCCTCTCCCCATTCTGTGTGCCCGTCCCTCTCTCCATTCTGTGTGTCTGTCCCTCTCCCCATTCTGTGTGTCCGTCCTTCTCCCCATTCTGTGTGTCCGTCCCTCTCCCCATGCTGTGTGTCCGTCCCTCTCCCCATGCTGTGTGTCCGTTCTCCCCATGCTGTGTGTCCGTCTCTCTCCCCATGCTGTGTGTCCGTTCTCCCCATGCTGTGTGTCCGTCCCTCTCCCCATTCTGTGTGTCCGTCCCTCTCCCCATTCTGTGTGTCCATCCCTCTCCCCATTCTGTGTGTCCGTCTCTCTCCCCATGCTGTGTCCGTCTCTCTCCCCATGCTGTGTCCGTCCCTCTCCCGATGCTGTCTCTCCCTCTCCCCATGTTGTCTCTCTCTCTCTCCCCAGGCTTTGTCAGTCTCCCCATGCTGTGTCTCTCTGTCTCCCCATGCTCTCTCTCTCTCCCCATTCTGTGTCTCTCTGTCTCTCTCCCCATGCTGTGTCTGCCTCCCCATGCTCTTTCTCTCCCATGCTGTGTCTCTCTGTCTCTCTCCCCATGCTGTGTCTCTCTGACCCTCTCTCCCCATGCTGTGTCTTTTTCTCTCTCCCCATGCTGTCTCTCTCTCTCTCTCTTTCTCCCCCCATGCTGTTTCTCTCTCCCCATGCTGTCACTCTCTCTCCCCATGCTGCCACTCTCTCTCTCCATGCTGTCACTCTCTCCATGCTTTCACTCTCTCTCTCCATGCTGTCACTCTCTCTCTCCATGCTGCCACTCTCTCTCCATGCTGTCACTCTCTCTCTCCATGCTATCACTCTCTCTCCCCATGCTGTCACTCTCTCTCCCCATGCTGTCACTCTCTCTCCCCATGCTGTCACTCTCTCCCCATGCTGTCACTCTTTCTCTCCCCACGCTGTCTCTCTTTCTCTCCCCATGCTATCTCTCTCTCTCCCCCCCAGCTGTCACCTTCTCTCCCCATGCTGTCACCTTCTCTCCCCATGCTGTCACCTTCTCTCCCCATGCTGTCACCTTCTCTCCCCATGCAGTCACTCTCTCTCCCCATGCAGTCACTCTCTCTCCCCATGCTGTCACTCACTCTCCCCCCATGCTGTCACTCTCTCTCCCCCCATGCTGTCACTCTCTCTTCCCATACTCTCTCCCAATGCTGTCACTCTCTCTCCCCATGCTGTCACTCTCTCTCCCCATGCAGTCACTCTCTCTCCCCATGCAGTCACTCTCTCTCCCCATGCTGTCACTCTCTCTCCCCATGCTGTCTCTATTTCTCTCACCATGCTGTCTCTCGTTCTCTCCCCATGCTGTCTCTCTTTCTCTCCCCATGCTGTCTCTCTTTCTCTCCCCATGCTGTCTCTCTTTCTCTCCCCATGCTGTCTCTCTTTCTCTCCCCCACCCTCTGCCGCTAACCCCACCCCCCACAGTCTGCAGCTAACACTGCCCCCACCCTCTGCATCTTACCCCGCCCCACCCTCTGCCGCAAACCCCACCCCCCACCCTCTGCATCTTACCCCGCCCCCCACCCTCTGCAGCTAACCCCACCCCCCACCCTCTGCATCTTACCCCGCCCCCACCCTCTGCCACTAACCCCACCCCCCACCCTCTGCATCTTACCCCGCCCCCCCACCCTCTGCAGCTAATACTACCCCACCCTCTGCATCTTACCCCGCCCCCCACCCTCTGTCGCTAACCCCACCCCCCCACCCTCTGCAGCTAACCCCACCCCCCACCCTCTGCATCTTACCCCGCCCCCACCTTCTGCCACTAACCCCACCCCCCACCCTCTGCAGCTAATACTGCCCCACCCTCTGCATGTTACCCCACCCCCACCCTCTGCCGCTAACCCCACCCCCCACCCTCTGCATCTTACCCCGCCCCACCCTCTGCAGCAAACCCCACCCCCACCCTCTCTCTCTCCATGCTGTCACTCTCTCTCCCCATGCTGTCACCTTCTCTCCCCATGCAGTCACGCTCTCTCCCCATGCTGTCACCTTCTCTCCCCATGCTGTCACCTTCTCTCCCCATGCTGTCACCTTCTCTCCCCATGCTGTCACTCTCTCTCCCCATGCTGTCACTCTCTCCCTCCATGCTGTTACTCTCTCTCCACATGATGCCACTCTCTCTCCCCATGCTGCCACTCTCTCTCCCCATGCTGTCACTCTCTCTCCCCCCGCTGTCACTCTCTCTCCACCCATGCTGTCACTCTCTCTCCCCCCATGCTGTCACTCTCTCTCCCCCCATGCTGTCACTCTCTCTCCCCATGCTGTCTCTCTTTCTCTCCCCATGCTGTCTCTTTCCCTCCCCATGCTGTCTCTCTTCCTCTCCCCCACCCTCTGCTGCTAACCCCACCCCCACACTCTGCCGCTAACCCCACCCCCCACCGTCTGCAGCTAACACTGCCCCCATCCTCTGCATCTTACCCCGCCCCACCCTCTGCCACTAACCCCGCCCCCACCCTCTGCCGCTAACCCCACCCCCACCCTCTGCATCTTACCCCGCCCCCCATCCTCTGCAGCTAACCCCACCCCCCACCCTCTGCATCTTACCCCGCCCCCACCCTCTGCCACTATCCCCACCCCCCACCCTCTGCATCTTACCCCACCCCCCCACCCTCTGCAGCTAATACTACCCCACCCTCTGCATCTTACCCCGCCCCCCCACCCTCTGTCGCTAACCCCACCCCCCCACCCTCTGCAGCTAACCCCACCCCCCACCCTCTGCAGCTAATACTGCCCCACCCTCTGCATCTTACCCCACCCCCAGGGATGGAGTTCCCACGCTCTGATTGGCTGGCTTACCATGTGAGTCCGGCCATGTGTCATTTCATGACGTTTTCTTAAAGGCAATAGCAGCAAAGCCATTCTGATTGGCTGTGCTGGCATTGCCTTTAAGTGACGTCATCAATTTTTTTACATCGGCCAAAACACATGGTTTTCACGGCCCAATCAGGGCCGTGGGAACCATATGACGACAAATGTGACGTCATAGGCCTATAAAAGCCTATGTCGTCTCATTTTGAAGGCAGATGCCGAGGAGGACGGACCTCCTCCTGAAGATTGAAGACCAGGGCGTGGCACCGGACGTCAAGAAGACCCCGGAACAAGGTATTGTAATACAGATTCACTAAGAATAAAACTAGTACAACCCTTGATTGTCATGTTTTATTATTTTAATGTTTAATTTGTTATGTTTTTTTTTCTTTTATGGGTTCCTGTTCCTGGATCGTGTCGTGGATTGTTTCTTGGATTTCTTCGTGGCTTGCTTCCTGGATTGGTTCCTGCACTTGTTCTTGGATTGGTTCCTGGTTTGGTTCGTGGATTTGTTCCTGGATTGTGTCGTGGATTTGTTCCTGGATGGTGTCGTGGATGGTGTCGTGGATTGGTTCGTGAGTAAGCTGATCAACGGGAGTCGGTGGGGGCAAGTAATGGTAAGTTAAATAAAGAAATGTACTTAATGTAACTGTTTTTTGTGTTGCTTTTTCATGTTTTCATTTTTTACAATGCATATCATTTCTTCCCACTGTATGTATGTCTGTATGTATGTGTACAGATATATATACAGGGTAAGAAATGATAGTGTTGTTAAAGCTTCTAATTCTGTATTGTTAATCATTGTGGCTATGCATTGATGTGTGCTAAATGTATTTTATTTTTAGACAGATGTAAGTTTTGGGCTTCCAGGCCGTACAGTAGGATATGGAAAGCCTTGCTTTATTATATTGTAATTGTTGGTGTACTTTTGACTATGTTTTGAAGTTGTTCTCTGTTAGGATAGCTTTAGTTCATTGTGTAATTGGTATGGATGGTATTTTAATTGTTTAGGGATGTAATTGATGTGTGGTAATTCATTGATGGTGAGTTTATTGTATTAAATAATATACTTCTTGTGATGTATGGCGATTTGAGTGGCATTATTGTATTGTTAACATTGATTTGCAGCGTGTACATGCAGTTTACATGTTATGCTACATGTATACACTGTAAATGCAATGTTTTATGAGGCATGTGAGCCTACAGATTGAATGATTAAATGGAATTTGGTTAGGCAATTGGTTTTTATTTCACTGAGGATGTTATGCATAACTGTTGTAGGCATTGCAGGATGGCTTCACCCCTTAATTACCTTTCAGGTTAGTACCCGATAAGGTGATTAAGGGGTTCAGTGTTATGTTAATGATATTGAAATGTTGTGGCTATTTCTAATGTTGGCAACGGACCCCAAGGATGATGCTGGCGATGGAGACTTCTTATTGATGAGGTTAGTACAAGTTTCTTTACATTGTAACGTTATTGAATGTGTTTAATAATGGCCAAATAATGTATTATCCCTATGTGGATAATAGTTATTTGGCACATTATTGTACTGTATGTGCTGGGGGAGGGGGTATTAGGCCCAAGGGTATTTGGTAGGACTCCCCTGTGGGTATTGGGTGAGGGTGGTTGGGGGGCTTTGTGGGGGAGGGTATGTGGGTGATGGTGGCTTAACCCCTTAATAACTGTAGCGGTTAATAACCGCTATGGTGATTAAGGGGTTAGGGGACATTAATTTGGATGTTGTAATTCTTGTGTTTGTTTTGCAGAAGCGGACGGGGCATGGGCAGGATGAAGATGAGGATGGCCTTCATCGTAGCAGTGGGACATGGGTGAGTGCTATATGTATTTAAAGTCTTTATTGTTGTGTATGTATTGTAAATGGACAACTGCACTATTATCCATTTGTGGATAATAGTCATTCTGCCCATTACTATACTGTATGTTGTGTATTGATGCTATGTTTATTGGGGGCATTTGTCACCAATAAACATGCTACTATGCGTTAACCCCTTCATTGCCTTAGCGGCTATCCGCTATGGTAATGAAGCAGCATTAATGTATTTTAATAATATTGTGCGGAAGCAGGAGGCCCCCTGAGCTGAAGCGCATTTATTTGTGGCTCAGAGACCCCCTGCCTCCCGAGTTACAGGCCCCGGTTTGGGCCATCGGTTACAGTGTGGACGCCATGTTTATTGCGGGGACGCTATAAACATGGCGGCGACACTGCCACCCGATGACACATACCGGGGCCTGTAACTCGGGAAGCAGGGGTCCCTGCTCCACAAAGCAATGCGGTTCAGCTCAGGGGACCCCCTGCTCACTGTACAGTATAATTAAAAAGACATTCATGCTGCTTCATTACCGTTGCACATAGCCGCCAAGGTAAGGAACGAGTCTTTATTGATGTGTGTGTGTTTTATTTATACTGTACATGTGCAGAGGGTCTCCGGAGCAGAACAGCGTTGGTTTGAGGTCCGGGGACCCCCTGCCCCCCGAGATACAGGCCCCTTTATGGGGTGCCGGTATCCCTCTGGTTTGTTTACAGGTCGCGGTCACGTGATCGGGACCTTTAAACGCCGAGGGATACCGGCACCTCATAAAGGGGCCTGTATCTCGGGGGGCAGGGGGTCCCCGGACCTCAAACCAACGCGGTTCAGCTCCGAAGACCCCCTGCACATGTACACTATGAATAAAAGTTGTTTTTAAATACTTTTTTTGGTGCCGAAGTTTGCGCTGAGAGAGCGGCTTGTCTCTCTCAGCTGCAAACATCTATCGGCACCAAAGGCTTATCGGGAGCCTTATCGGGAGCCAGGCTGTATCGCCACAGCTCATCGGCAGCTTTGCTTTCGCAGTGCTTCAGCAGGGATCGGAAGGATTCGGCCCTTACTGAATACTGCGAGGGCAAATCGCCCAAAAAAAACATTTTCGCAATTCGTGCCGAAAATTTTGTATCGGGGCTTACTGCATGAGGCCCCAAGACTACATTTTTGAGGCTTCCAGCGAATGAGCTCCTGATTAGAACCAACGCTAACACCACCCTAACCCCTGTCACTAGTTTTAAATACCTGGGCTTATGGTTTGACTCCAACTTAACATTCGGGATGCACATTGATATCCTGACAACCAAGACCTATGCCAAACTAGGGGTACTTTACAGGAACAAATCCTCCCTAAGCCTGCTGGTCAGAAAGCGTATCGCACAGCAGATGCTAATGCCAATTATTGACTATGGAGACATAGTATATGGCTCGGCTCCTCAAACCCACCTTAGCAAACTTGACACCCTCTACAATTCAATTTGTCGTTTTGTTCTCCAATGCAACTATAACACACATCACTGCGAAATGCTCAAAGAACTAGATTGGTCATCACTTGAGTCTAGGCGCAAAGTTCACCTTTCCTGTCTTGCCTTTAAATTCTTCATGGGCAAGCTACCCAGCTACCTGAACAAGCTCCTCACCCCTACCACATGCAGCACTTATCACCTGAGATCAGACTCCAAAAGACTGTTCACGGTCCCAAGGCTCAACAAAGTATCCGGCCGTTCCTCCTTCTCTTACCGTGCACCCCAAAACTGGAACAACCTACCAGAGACTCTCACATCCACCACCAGTTTAAGTTCTTTCAAATCTAAGGCTGTCTCACACTTTAATCTGGTCTGTAACTGTTTCATTCGCCCATAATATATATTTTCTTTAACTGTGCATGCAATGTCTTGTATATAATGTATACCCTGTTCATTTATGTAACTGTACTTGTAACCATATATTATTTGTCTTAACTCTGTGCCCAGGACATACTTGAAAACCAGAGGTAACTCTCAATGTATTACTTCCTGGTAAAATATTTTATAAATAAATATGGATCTCCCATTATTACAACCTGGAAACCTCTGACAGCTCAGGGGCTGAGCTCAGAATGTGACACATTCGCATTCTACTGCCATTTTCAAAAAATACATGTTTACCTGCGACCTGACTTCCATGGTTACAGCCACACCGCTCTGTGCCAGAGTTCTGTGCCACCACTTGCTGCCATATCCAGCGTGGATCTGACAGGTAAGTTTCTTCTGAGACGCAGCAGAGATTTCAGACATTTCACCGCTCATTTGGATCATATTTATAACCAGGGGGTTTATTTTTCATCTTCAGGACACATTCTCAACTTTTTGTCCAAGTATTTGAGTCTCAGATTGCGAGGATCATCCTACTGTATTTTTAAAGCAGCGAACATTTCCCGAGATGGAGAGACGCCGGGTAAGATCTGATAAAAGGACAACCTTAGAATGCATCAAAACAAAGTCTGATGTGGCATGTAACAGAATTAAATAGGGGTGAGATCTAACTACCGGGGGTCCCCGTGTGTTGAGAGGCTCCCATAGAGAGCCAAAGCGTTGATCAGTTCTATTCAATAGTTTTGTATATATTTATTTTTTTGCAAAGCCCTGGTGTGCCTGCTTTTTCTTTTTATATTTATATATACACATAAACACACGTGTGTATGTGTACAGTATATGTGTGTGTGTATATATATATTTATATTATCGACACAATGTTTTGGATATATATATATATTTATATATATATATAACATACATATATACACACACACACACACATATATATATATATATATACATATATATATATACATACACACACACGCAGATTCCTGCTCCTAAAAAAGTAAGCACAATCAGTAATATTCTCACACTCACACTAAAATGCGCACTAACAGATTGATACACTTGTAGAAACACAGCCACAATACGGCAGCTTAGCATAGACACACACTATGTGATATAACACAAATTCAAACTTCTCATTATGCTTTACAAACACACATACACACAGTAACTATCAGACGATAACACACACACTAATGGTTACAAACACACAAAGTAACTATCAGACAATACCACACACTCACAATAATGGTTATATACAAACACACACACAGTAACTATCAGACAGTAACACACACTCATTCCGACACACACACACTAATGGTTACATACACACTCACACACAGTAACTATCAGACAGTAACACACACACACACACACACACACTAATGGTTATATACACGTGCGCCCTTTCATTCTCACTACACACGCACCCTCTCTGTATACACTTCTAGCACATGTAACGCTACGTTTGTAGTGAGAATGTTTCCATTAGAACGGTTTATCTGTGTAGCCCCACGGATTTTGGGTTCAACACCCTCAAACCTCCCATACAGCGCCAGGATATGCGTATGAGTGAGGAATACATCTCATTACTATCCTCTGTATCACAGGCATGGAAAGCTGAGGAGCAAGAGGAGGAAGTAGTCCCCCAGCTTCCTGCAGCCGGCGATTCTCAGGTAAATGGGAATGGCGGAGCGGTGAATCCGCTGCACATACGATACTATTAGCTGCTGTACAGGACACTGATAATAGGATAGTCTGCAACACTTTACAGTGTAATTATACAGAACCTGTTGGAGATCTCTTCCTGCAGGTTAGTTGGGTCATGTTTCCACAGGTCTCATGGGATGGGAGAGACCCCCCCCCTTCCCCAGCCGCAGCCACCCCCCCCCCCCCACCCCCGAACAGAGTTCCCCAGCTCCCCCCCACCCCGCGCAGCCCTCCCCTTCCAAGGCTCCCCCTGAAGTGCCCCCCCCCCTTTCCAGGCCCTCCCCTTTCCCTGATCACACCTGCAGGGCTCTCCCGTTTCCCATGTCCCGGGGAGTATGAGGGGATACTGAGTCTGGAGAGGAGGCATTAGGGGGTACTGGGCCTGAGGGGGGAAGGGGGTACTGGGCATGCAGGCGGTAGTGGGTCTGGGAATGTAGAGGATCCTGGGGAGGGGAGTATAAGGAGGTATTGGGCCTGGGAAGGGGAATGTAGGGGGTACTTGGCCTGGGGAGGGGGGTAGTAAGAAGTACTGGACCTGGGGAGGGGGGTATTTGGGTGTTCTGGGCGGGGGGTATTTGGGGGTCCTGGGCCTGGGGAGCAGGGTATTAGGGGGTATTAGGCCTGGGAGTATTAGAGGGTATTGGGCCTGGGAGTATTAGGGGGTTCCGAGCCTGGGGATTGGAGTATTAGGGGGGTACTGAGCCTGGGGAGGGGGGTATTGGGCCTGGGAGTATTAGGGGGTACAAGCCAGGGGGTATTGAGCTGGGTGAATGGAGTATTCGGGGTACTGGGCCTGGGGGTGGGAGTATTAGGGGGTATTGAGCCGGGTGATGGGAGTATTAGGGGGTACTGGGCCTGGGACTATTAGGGGTACTCGGGATAGGGGTAGAGTGGGAGACAGTCCTCAGAGGAGAGAAGATGAGGACTCTCAGGCTGTAGATGTAAAGGAGACAGAGGAAGAGCTGCAGAGCTTTCTCCTCTTATAGCCGAGTGTAACTGTGTGACCGGGAGAGGGGATTCCCAGAGACACATCAGCTAATGTCCATCTGCAGCATCATTTAACAACATCTTCAGCGGGAACAGGACAGAAAAACGAGGGGTCCGCTAATAACAGACAATACAATGCCCACGGTTTATCAATTATTTTTCAAATGGTATAAATGGTTCTGTGATTTAACCCCTTCAGTGCCAGAGAGGCAAGCAAAGGCTTTGCTGTGCGTGTTATGTGGCTCGGCAATGCGTTTCCTGCCCCATGTGGCACAGGAGCTCTTGCGATACAGAGTATCACTGCCGCTGGTTACAAACACTTTGTATCTCCTGCAGGTGGTGGAGTACACGGTGGTGGAGCCGTTCGTACTCTCACCGTCTGAATCGCCCTGCAGCAGCCCAGGAGCCAGCATATCAATGGAGGAGGAGGAGTGGGTGTGGGAGGAGGAGGTGGTGGAGGAGGTGGTGGAGTACACAGTGGTGGAGGAGGTGGTGGAGTACACAGTGGTGGAGGAGGTGGTGGAATACACAGTGGTGGAGGAGGTGGTGGAATACACAGTGGTGGAGGAGGTGGTGGAGTACACAGTGGTGGAGCCGTTCGTACTCTCACCGTCTGAATCGCCCTGCAGCAGCCCAGAAGCCAGCATATCTACAGAGGAGGAGGAGTGGCCTTGCAGCAGCCCAGGAGCCAGCATATCTACAGAGGAGGAGGAGTGGGTGTGTCAGGAGGGGGAGGTGTGTGATTGGGATGATGATGATTGGGATACGGTGTGGGAGGAGGAAGAGGAAGCGTGGGATGATGATGATTCGGATGATGATGATTCGGATGATGATGATGATGATCATGATGGGGGTACGGTGTGGGAGGAGGAAGAGGAAGCGTGGGATGATGATGATTCGGATGATGATGATGATGATGATGATGATGATGATGGGGGTACGGTGTTGGAGGAGGAAGAGGAGGAGAGGGTTGCAGGGAAGTGCTGCTTCCCCTTCCCATGGCTGAGGAGAAGACGCCAGCCATGTGCAGCAGAGGGGCCAGGGAACAGGAGATTTCTGGGTTCCCTGAGGAGATGGTTACAGCATTGGAGAGGCAGAGAATAGCAGGAGGGCTGCAGGACGGGCTGAGTGACAGGAAGGGGCACATTAAAAAATATTTAGAACAAAAATTATATCACAAACTGTGCCCCCCCCCCTCCTTTTTTTGCTTGTCTCCCTCTCCCCATCTCTATCGTCCCCATCCTCTCCCCTCTCAGCCCTGCCCTCCTCCTCGCTCCTACCAGCTGTAATTCGATCGCCCCCACCGGCATCCGTGTGTGTGTATGTGTGTATGTGTATGTCAGTCAGTCACCCAATCAGTCAGTCACCTAGTCAGTCAGTCACCCAGTCAGTCAGTCACCCAGTCAGTCAGTCAGTCACCCAGTCAGTCAGTCAGTCAGTCACCCAGTCAGTCAGTCACCTAGTCAGTCAGTCACCCAGTCAGTCAGTCACCCAGTCAGTCAGTCAGTCACCCAGTCAGTCAGTCAGTCAGTCACCCAGTCAGTCAGTCACCCAGTCACCCAGTCAGTCAGTCACCCAGTCAGTCAGTCAGTCACCCAGTCAGTCAGTCAGTCAGTCACCCAGTCAGTCAGTCACCCAGTCAGTCAGTCAGTCAGTCACCCAGTCAGTCAGTCAATCACCAAGTCAGTCAGTCAGTCACCCAGTCAGTCAGTCACCCAGTCAGTCAGTCACCCAGTCAGTCAGTCAGTCACCCAGTCAGTCAGTCAGTCACCCAGTCAGTCAGTCACCCAGTCAGTCAGTCACCCAGTCAGTCAGTCACCAGTCAGTCAGTCACCCAGTCAGTCAGTCACCAGTCAGTCAGTCACCCAGTCAGTCAGTCATCCAGTCAGTCAGTCACCCACCCAGTCAGTCACACAGTCACCCACCCAGTCAGTCACCCAGTCAGTCAGTCACCCAGTCAGTCAGTCACCCAGTCAGTCTGTCACCCAGTCACCCAGTCAGTCACCCAGTCAGTCAGTCACCCAGTCAGTCACCCCCCCTCCTTTTTTTGCTTGTCTCCCTCTCCCCATCTCTATCGTCCCCATCCTCTCCCCTCTCAGCCCTGCCCTCCTCCTCGCTCCTACCAGCTGTAATTCGATCGCCCCCACCGGCATCCGTGTGTGTGTATGTGTGTATGTGTATGTCAGTCAGTCACCCAATCAGTCAGTCACCTAGTCAGTCAGTCACCCAGTCAGTCACCCAGTCAGTCAGTCACCCAGTCAGTCAGTCAGTCAGTCACCCAGTCAGTCAGTCACCCAGTCAGTCAGTCAGTCAGTCACCCAGTCAGTCAGTCAGTCACCCAGTCAGTCAGTCAGTCAGTCACCCAGTCAGTCAGTCACCCAGTCAGTCAGTCAGTCAGTCAGTCACCCAGTCAGTCAGTCACCCAGTCAGTCAGTCACCCAGTCAGTCAGTCAGTCAGTCAATCACCAAGTCAGTCAGTCAGTCACCCAGTCAGTCAGTCAGTCACCCAGTCAGTCAGTCACCCAGTCAGTCAGTCACCCAGTCAGTCAGTCACCCAGTCAGTCAGTCAGTCACCCAGTCAGTCAGTCACCCAGTCAGTCAGTCACCCAGTCAGTCAGTCACCAGTCAGTCAGTCACCCAGTCAGTCAGTCAGTCACCCAGTCAGTCAGTCACCCAGTCAGTCAGTCACCCACCCAGTCAGTCACACAGTCACCCACCCAGTCAGTCACCCACCCACCCAGTCAGTCAGTCACCCAGTCAGTCAGTCACCCAGTCAGTCTGTCACCCAGTCACCCAGTCAGTCACCCAGTCAGTCAGTCACCCAGTCAGTCACCGACTCACACACAATTCTGATTAGGAATTTATTCCATTTTTTAAAAGTGGGGCTAGGTGGCGAGGCTAGGTGGCAAGGGGCGGGGCTAGGTGGCGAGGGGCGGGGATAGGTGGCGAAGGGCGGGGATAGGTGGCGAGGGGCGGGGATAGGTGGCGAGGGGCGGGGATAGGTGGCGAGGAGGTTTTTGGGTGATTTGTCGACCACTGTGTACATATGTGTGTGTGTGTGTACGCGTCTCGCAAGATGTCCATCTTTGGAGCTACTCCGTATTAAGCTCTATCCACAACACGGTGGATATATATATAAATATATATACATTTTTATATTTATTTATATATAAAATGTGATCGGCCTCCTCCTCGTGTGTGTGGGTGTGTGTATATATATATTTGGGGGGTGTTGGGGTTTATATGTATTTGGGGGTGTTGGGGTTTATATGTATTTGGGGGTGTTGGGGTCTATATGTATTTGGGGGTGTTGGGGTTTATATGTATTTGGGGGGGTTGGGGTTTATATGTATTTGGGGGTGTTGGGGTTTATATGTATTGGGGTTGGGGTTTATATGTATTTGGGGGTGTTGGGGTTTATATGTATTGGGGTTGGGGTTTATATGTATTTGGGGGGGTTGGGGTTTATATGTTTTTGGGGGGGTTGGGGTTTATATGTATTGGGGGGGTTTATATGTATTGGGGGGGTTGGGGGTTATATGTATTTGGGGGGGTTGGGGTTTTATGTATTTGGGGGGGTTGGGGTTTATATGTATTGGGGGGGTTGGTGTTTATATGTATTTGGGGGGGGGATTGGGGTTTATATGTATTGGGGTTGGGGTTTATATGTATTTGGGGGGGTTAGTGTTTATATGTATTTGGGGGGAGTTGGGGTTTATATGTATTTGGGGGGGTTGGGGTTTATATGTATTTGGGGGTGTTGGGGTTTATATATATTTGGGGGGTGTTGGGGTTTATATGTATTTGGGGGTAGTTGGGGTTTATATGTATTTGGGGGGGTTGGGGTTTATATGTATTGGGGGGGGTTGGGGTTTATATGTTTTGGGGGGGTTGGGGTTTATATGTATTTGGGGGGGTTGGGGTTTATATGTATTTGGGGGAGTTGGGGTTTATATGTATTTGGGGGGTTGGTGTTTATATGTATTTGGGGGGGTTGGTATTTATATGTATTTGGGGGGGTTGGGGTTTATATGTATTTGGGGGGTTGGGGTTTATGTATTTGGGGGGGTTGGGGTTTATATGTATTTGGGGGGTTGGTGTTTATATGTATTTGGTTGGGTTGGTATTTATATGTATTTGGTGGGGGTTGGGGTTTATATGTATTGGGGGGGGGGATTGTGCGTGTGTCGGGGGAGGAAATGAGCGTGGGGTAATTGATGCGCAGTGATCCAGGGATGATCCGATCGCCATTTAATGGGGTCAGGAAGGAATTTTTTCCCCCACAGCACTGCAGGGGTTATGTTTCGCCTTCCTCTGGATCACTGTGCTGCTGGAGGGGCCTGCAGTGCATTGCTCTGCGTGTTACTATATCGCTCTGCAATGTGCTGCAGGCCCCTACCAGCAGAGAGATTAATTATTTAAATAAAATACTCTCTTTAATCAAACCTATGTGTAGTGTCTTTTCTATCCGTTTTATCTATTACTAACAGCTCAGTGATTCTTCCCCAGGACGCTGCACTAGTGTCACACTGCCAGGCCGGGTGTGAGGGAGATTTATAGGGTCACATATATACTTCTGCCAAAGCACACGTGCAATCAGGAAGCCCCTCTGATCTGTAATGTATTTTATTCCGCACAAAGGTATATAACAGGTAAAGAAACAGAGGAAGGCTACGGATCAATGTCACAGGAGACAAGGCCATTTACACCTCTTTATTGTATTGTATGTCTTTATTTATACTCTTTATTGTATTGTATGTCTTTATTTATATATGTATTTATAATGTACATAGCACTTCACAGTAGTAATACATATCATATAAATAACAAATAATATAAATAACAGGTCATGGGAATAAGTGCTTCAGACATAAAAGTAACATTTAGGAAGAGGAGTCCCTGCTCCGAGGAGCTTACAATCGAATTGGTAGGTAGGAAGAACGTACAGAGACAGTGGGATGGCATTCTTCTGCGTATTATTATATCTGTGTGTAATTATATCTCTCTGCGTGTTATTATATCTCTGCGTGTTGTTATATCTCTGTGTGTTGTTATTATATCTCTGCGTGTTATTATATCTCTGAGTGTTATTATATCTGTGTGTAATTATATCTCTCTGCGTGTTATTATATCATTCTACGTGTTATCATATCGCTCTGCATGTTATTATCTCTGTGTGTTATTATATCTCTGTGCGTGTTGTTATATCTCTGCGTGTTGTTATATCTCTGTGTGTTGTTATATCTCTGTGTGTTATTATATCTCTGTGTGTTATTATATCTGTGTGTTATTATATCTCTGCGTGTTATTATATCTCTGTGTCTTATTATATCTGTGTCTTATTATATCATTCTACATGTTATCATATCGCTATACATATTATTATATCTCTGCGTGTTATTATATCTCTATACATATTGTATGAGGAAAAAAAAGAAATGAGGGCGGAAATAGTAAGGCGAAGACAACCTTTATAGCATAGAAATAAAAGCAGCAGTAGTACAGTACCAGCACTGGGATACACGGGTATAAAACCAGTGCTGCAGTAAATGAATAATGAAGCCGGGTAATTGCCTGGGATAGCTGAGGTAGCTGCTGCTGGGACCACGTAAGGAAGTCTCTTCCCCGTGTCCTGAGCGTCCGTGATGCTGCCTGGGACCGCTGTGGGAGGGAGAGCCGATGTAACCACTGTGAGCCCGTGCCTGAGCGCTGGCCCTCTGTGTGGCTACCCAGCAGCAGCAGCTACCTCAGCTATCCCAGGCAATTACCCTGCTTCATTATTCATTTACTGCAGCACTGGTTTTATACCTCTGTGTATCCCAGCGCGTGTTACTGCAGCGCTGGTTTTATACCTCTGTGTATCCCAGTGCATGTTACTGCAGCACTGGTTTTATATCCCTGTGTATCCCAGTGCATGTTACTGCAGCACTGGTTTTATACCCCTGTGCATCCCAGTGCATGTTACTGCAGCGCTGGTTTTATACCTCTGTGTATCCCAGTGCGTGTTACTGCAGCGCTGGTTTTATACCTCTGTGTATCCCAGTGCGTGTTACTGCAGCGCTGGTTTTATACCACTGTGTATCCCAGCGCATGTTACTGCAGCACTGGTTTTATACCCCTGTGTATCCCAGCGCATGTTACTGCAGCACTGGTTTTATACCTCTGTGCATCCCAGTGCATGTTACTGCAGCACTGGTTTTATACCTCTGTGTATCCCAGCGCATGTTACTGCAGCGCTGGTTTTATACCTCTGTGTATCCCAGCGCATGTTACTGCAGCGCTGGTTTTATACCTCTGTGCATCCCAGCGCATGTTACTGCAGCGCTGGTTTTATACCTCTGTGTATCCCAGTGCATGTTACTGCAGCGCTGGTTTTATACCTCTGTGTATCCCAGTGCGTGTTACTGCAGTGCTGGTTTTATACCCCTGTGTATCCCAGTGCATGTTACTGCACCACTGGTTTTATACCTCTGTGTATCCCAGCGCGTGTTACTGCAGCGCTGGTTTTATACCTCTGTGTATCCCAGCGCGTGTTACTGCAGCACTGGTTTTATACCTCTGTGTATCCCAGTGCATGTTACTGCAGCACTGGTTTTATACCTCTGTGTATCCCAGTGCATGTTACTGCAGCACTGGTTTTATACCTCTGTGTATCCCAGCGCGTGTTACTGCAGCACTGGTTTTATACCTCTGTGTATCCCAGCGCATGTTACTGCAGCGCTGGTTTTATACCTCTGTGTATCCCAGCGCATGTTACTGCAGCGCTGGTTTTATACCTCTGTGTATCCCAGCGCGTGTTACTGCAGCGCTGGTTTTATACCTCTGTGTATCCCAGCGCGTGTTACTGCAGCGCTGGTTTTATACCCCTGTGTATCCCAGCGCATGTTACTGCAGCGCTGGATTTATACCTCTGTGTATCCCAGCGCATGTTACTGCAGCGCTGGTTTTATACCTCTGTGTATCCCGGTGCATGTTACTGCTGTTGCTTTTATTTTTATGCTATAAAGGTTGTGTTCGCATTACTTTTTGTGCCCTCCTTTCTTTTTCTTCTGCTGTTGATGTTCTCTGCAGAGGACGGGTTATCTTATACAGGGGCAGCAATTTACAACCTTGACACCCATCTATGGACTTTGTATGGACTTTTTTGGTTTTGGCATTTGCCATCACTTCATACTGACTCAGTCTTTCGATAAGGTGCTACCTAATTCACTTGTGGAATTTCTGCAGTCAATCGTTGCCTTTTGACATCTAACAGTTGTTATTATTCATCATCTGTGCAGCCTGTTGGTGATATAGTGTTTGCTGCTATGAGGGATATTGAGTTCACACAAGAAAGTCTGAAGTGTGTCTGGACGAGAGCCACTGGACTTTAAAAGATTCTCCGGCATTTTGTTGGTTCAGCGGTGCTGCTTGCCTGGCTATGGTTCCTATCCAGGAGCTGGATTCACAAAGATGCAAGCACCAGTTTGATTTCATGATCCGCTCTCCATGCGGCCAGCTACACCAGCTTCAGACCCAGGCTCCCACTGGTGACATCATCCGTGAAGAGAAATTCTCTCATAATGCTTACATATTATACTCTCTTGTGAGTGCAGGACCACAGGGCTGTGTCTGTATTATGCTATGGAGCTTGTGCTTCTCTATCAGAAAACAAAACGTAAGCGCTTGCTCAGTGTATCCACTAGTTGAATTAAAAAAAATCTCTCTCTGATACACACTCTCCCTCTCCCCTGTGCAGGGTTTTTGTCACTTTTTTTTTTTTTTTAACCCACCATAACTTAACTAATGTGTGGTGAAACCTACCCAAAAGCTTCAAATTTCAAAGCCAGTATAACCAGCCTCACTGATGAGACCCTATAGGTTGAAACAGCTGTCTGTGGGTAGGTTTTCTGGCTATGCATCTTAACAAAGGCTGTACTCAAAAGCTGTGCAATGCAGCATGCATAAGCTTATAGCAAACGGTGGTACGGTGTGCTCATTTGCATGTCATTTCCCAGAATCCCTTGCTGCAGTGGAAGCACAGTATTATTTATTTATAAAATATTTTACCAGGAAGTAATACATTGAGAGTTACCTCTCGTTTTCAAGTATGTCCTGGGCACAGAGTAAAACAAATAATACATGGTTACAAGTACAGTTACATAAATGCACAGGGTATACATTATATACAAGACATTGCGTGCACAGTTAAAGAAAATATATATTATGAGCGTATGAAACAGTTACAGACCAGGTTAAAATGTGAGACAGCCTTAGATTTGAAAGAACTTAAACTGGTGGTGGATGTGAGAGTCTCTGGTAGGTTGTTCCAGTTTTGGGGTGCACGGAAGGAGAAGGAGGAACGTCCGGATACTTTGTTGAGCCTTGGGACCATGAATTGTCTTTTGTAGTCTGATCTCAGGTGATAAGTGCTGCAAGTGGTAGGGGTGAGAAGCTTGTTCAGGTAGCTGGGTAGCTTGCCCATGAAGAATTTAAAGGCAAGACAGGAAAAGTGAACTTTGCGCCTAGAGTCTAGTGTTGACCAATGTAGTTCTTTGAGCATTTCGCAGTGATGTGTGCTGTAGTTGCATTGGAGAACAAAACGACAAATTGAATTGTAGAGGGTGTCAAGTTTGCTAAGGTGGGTTTGAGGAGCCGAGCCATATACTATGTCTCCATAGTCAATAATTGGCATTAGCATCTGCTGTGCGATACGCTTTCTGACCAGGAGACTTAGGGAGGATTTGTTCCTATAAAGTACCCCCAGTTTGGCATAGGTCTTGGTTGTCAGGGTATCAATGTGCATCCCGAATGTTAAGTGGGAGTCAAACCATAAGCCCAGGTATTTAAAACTAGTGACAGGTGTTAGGGTGGTGTTAGCATTGGTTCTAATCAGGAGCTCAGTCACTTGAAGCTTTACAAATTTAGTCTTGGTCCCAAATACCATTGTTACAGTCTTGTCAGTGTTTAAAAACAGTTTGTTTTGGGAAATCCAGTTTTCGAGTCTCAAAAAGTCAGACTGAAGTATGTGTTGAAGGTCAGAGAGGCTATGGCTGTGTGCATATAGGATTGTGTCATCTGCATACATGTGTATTGAGGCTTCCTTACAAGCTGTGGGAAGATCATTAATGAACACTGAGAAGAGTAGGGGCCCCAGAACAGAGCCTTGCGGGACACCACAGGTGATATCCAGGGGGTTGGAGTTAGAGCCTGAGATGGACACATGTTGGGATCGTCCTGATAGGTAGGACTGAAACCAGTTTAAAGCATGTTTCCCTATTCCAGAGCTCTGGAGTTTGTTAAGCAGGATAGCATGATCAACTGTGTCAAAAGCCTTTGCAAAATCTAGGAATACTGCACCAGTGAGTTGTCCCCGTTCCATTCCACACTGGATTTCATTGCAAACTTTTAGCAGGGTAGTTACGGTGGAGTGTTTGGGACGAAACCCAGATTGGAATTGGCTAGGGAAATTTGTCTTGGTATAGAAATCGCTTAATTGGGAGTGGACACATTTTCCATGACTTTGGATAGAATTGGGAGGTGAGATTGGCCTGTAGTTTGAGACAGTGTTTTTGTCCCCACTTTTGAAGATTGGGACAACTCTGGCAGTTTTCCAGGTCTTAGGGATATGGCCTGCAGACAGGATAGAGTTGACTATGGACGCAATTGGTTTGGCAATGGCTGGGGCACCAAGTCGTAGGAACCTAGATTGCAGTAAGTCGGGTCCACATTGGCGGCTTAGTTTTAGTTTGAGGAACGCCATTATAATCTCCTCTTCAGATACTGGGCCAAATTGAAAATTGTGGGCAGTGTTGGGAGGGGGTGGGACTGTAGGGGTACTCCCAGGATGAGATTCAGGTTTGTGGTTTGGGCTGCGTTTCGCTAATAAGTTAGTGGCACACCCCACAAAGTAATCATTGAATGCATTTGCAATGTCAGTGGGGTTTGTCAGAGTAATATCCCCCTTAGTGATATTACTTGGTTGTTGATGGTTAGGAGGCTGGAATATATTGTTGATAACCTTCCAGAAGTTAGCTGGGTTTGATATATTCTGGTGGAGATTGTCAGAGTAATATTGTGCTTTTGCATGCCTTGTTTGCCTTGTGCACATGTTCCACATGCATCTGTAGTGATTGAGATCCTTGGTAGTGCCAGTTACTTTGTAGCTTTTCCACAAGGCATCCCTGAACTGGTAGAGTGCTATAAGGTCAGGTGTAACCCATGGAAGGTGGGCCCCCTGTACCCTTATTTTACGTAGTGGAGCATGTATGCTGGGTGATAATGGTGAAAGGCAGGGTTGCAGACCTGTCTAAGACATGCAAATGAGCATACAGTAATATTTTCATTTGCTATATATATATATTAAAAAAATTCCTTTACTAAAAGGTTGGGAAGGGGTGTGCAAACTTTCCCCCCAGGTTGTGCGCCCCACCCCCCCCCTGGCTCCAGCGTTAAATAAAGCTGCGTGGTCATGTGACGTCACGTTGCCATGCTGATGCATCCCTGGAAGACAAGGTAAGGGACGTTGCAGAGACCTCTGTAATCGTCGCGCCCCCCCTGGTCTAGAGTAGTGCAATCTTTGAATTATTTAGTGTTATGTGCATTTTGCAATCAGCCTGGTAATGCTTGTCGCATCCCAAACCCGAGGGCAAATCTGTTCATTTTAACCTCTGAAATGCCAATAAACTCACGTTTATAGATGCCCCCTACAGTGTGATTTATTTTATTTTTTTAAAGCTTTATTTATTAGCAGGCTTGGTAGCAATACAGTGAGATACATTTTAATATATACGATTAACAGAGCCGTGCAAGATAGCCAAGTACAAACGTACGTGTGTACGTGTTTTCACTAACACCAAACGTATCGAGAAATACGTAACAGTGATAATAATCATGAATGAATCATAATATTTAGGATTAACGGAGGTATAGAAGGCAAGCGCCCACCAGCTGTTTACTTCCTGCTTATTTCCGGTTCCTGTTGGGTGCAGCAAACTGTACATTCCCCCCACTGTTAGAATGGCTTCCGCATCCGGGGAGGGGACACCGGAAGTCGCGCGCCCTGCCCCCCCAGCTGGCTTGTGGAGCGGAGACACTTCCGGGCTGTCAGTGGGAGAGAGCCAGGCAGAGATGGCGGAGAATAACTGCGAGCTGAGCGGGGCCGGGGGCTTCGTGTGCAGGAGGTGCGCGGGCCTGGCCCCGGGGGAGAGGGGCAGCGTGTCCAAGTGGGTTCGGCTGAATGTGGGGGGGACGTGTTTCCTGACTACGCGGCAAACCCTGTGCAGGGACCCGAAATCCTTCCTGTACCGGCTGTGTCAGGCTGACCCCGACCTGGACTCGGATAAGGTAGAGATTGGATGGGGGTTGCAGGGGGGAGAGAGTGGCAGGGGTCACAGGGGAGAGGGATGGGGTGACATGGCCTCAGGGGGAAGGGGTGACTGGAGAGGGATGAAGTGACTGGGGCTCAGGGGGAGAGGGTGACAGTGGTCGCAGGGAAGAGGGATGGGGTGACATGGCCTCAGGGGGATAGGGTGAGAGGGGAGAGGGATGGGGTGGCAGGGGGAGAGGGTTACTAGTGAGGGATGGGGTGACTGGGAAGAGGGTGACCTTGCCTAGGGGGAGAGGGTGACGAGAGGGATGAGGTGATGGGCACGGGGGTGGTGTGAGTGTGATGGGGTGACGGGGGAGAGGGTGGCCTTGATCAGGAGGAGAGGGTGATTTACTCAAGATGGAAAAAGAGGGGGTGTAAGAGGGTGAGGGATGAGCTCAAGGGGGGAGGGTGGAGAAGGTGAAAAGATATAAGGATCATGGGCTGTGGGGGTGATAGGGACACACACACAGGTTGTGGGGTGCAGCGATACCAGGTCACTAGATGGGGGTGGCAAGGGAGGGTAGTGTGCCAAGTGGCATGAGGGACGGATTGGGAGAAGGGCAGGTACTGAGGGACCGTACAGGAGAGTACGACACAGACTGTAATGTATGTATAATTTAATTCATGTACTGCCAAGTGTATGCAGCACTTTACAAATGTACAATATAAGGGAATTGAAGTACAAACAATTGATATAGCAGTAACAAGTAAATAACACAAAGCAGAGGAACATCCTGCCTTGAAGAGGTTACAATCTAAGTGGTAGAGAGTGACATGAGCTGTGTCCTGGGATAGCAGGGGGGGGGGGGAGGTGGAGGTGGAGGTGTGTTGTGAACACTGGATAATTGGTAGGTATTGACAGAAGCTAAGGGACCTGGGCTCTGATGAGGCAAAGCCAGGAGAAGCTGAACAATATACCCTGATGGAACAGGGCAGATATAGATTAAAAGCTATAGTCCGCGTCCCAGAGACGGAAGAGGGGAAGCGTGTAAGGAACATGGGGAAGAGCTGAATAATCTGAACACAATGGAGATATATCACAGGATGTAAGTTTCAAGTAGAGAGGATGACTGGAGCCCAGTGTCCTGTATACTGAGGCTAGTAGTGGGATGTGATATTTTCAAGAATGTGCTAGATATAGGAGCCTTAAACAAGCGGAAGAACTATGAAGAACTCTCAAGTTGCAGCATCACTGCCAGCAAAACTACTTTACTCCAAGATGCTTCCTTCACCCATCTTTATAGAATGTGAAAAAGTCTTTTGAATGTTTACTAATAAGGCACACTCACAATAATTGAGATACTTTATTTAGAAAAATGCGAATGAGCTATTTTATTTAATAATCCATATATCCAATTCCTAAAGCTTTATTGATTCACAGAAAAGTTCCTCAGATGACTAAAATGCATAGTAAGGGGTTCCCCAGTATTAAAATGCCTACACTTTTTATATGGTGAAAATATCTGCACTCCGTTATGAAATGGCCATTACATTTCAAACCCTGGTGGAATTTAGTGTTGACAGGTGCAATCACAGTCACCAGTTGCATTTCGTTGAGGCCTCTGTAATGGGGAAATGTTTGTCAATCAAGTGTCCTGTTTCCTTATTCCCATCAGTGATCAGTGACATCACACAAAAGGAAGCAGCCAGAGGAAAATCAAACCCCTCCCAAATCTCATTTTAAGTATATTAAAAATACTCTCAGGTATCAGATTTGGCTAAACAAAACTTAACAATTACCCAGATTAGACACTGTATGTATATCTTTATATAGTGCTAAAAGTGTACTCAGTGCTTCACAAAGAATACAGTACATGGAATTATAATAATACAATAAGTGCAGCAAAATCAGACAATAGGAAAGGAAATCCCTGCCCCAAAGATCTTACAATCTAAGTGGTATGATCAGAGACAGCGGGTGAGGGAATAAATGCTGTAGACGGCAGTGCTTGGCTTCAATGGGTGGTAGGACTGGTGTGGGACAATAGCCATGAGTGCAGGCAATTGGGATGCTTGATTTGTGGGGCGAGTTGTAATCGTGTCACTGGATCTGGTTCACTTTGGTCCTAGGAGGGATTGTCCCTTTAAGTTACAGACCCGGAAGGTGAGCCAATAAATGTTACTGTGCACTGCCATAGCAAATCCCTATGTGCAGGTTTGACAATGTCAAGCAGACCTTAAATAAACCAACTTGTGCTTTTTTCTTGGGTCTTATGTTATGTGGAATGTATTACTGGACCATGTACGGTAGAAATATTGGGATCTTTGGTTTTTGTTTATTAAATATCTTTAGTGTCGAATACGATGACCTGCAAAGTATTACATGACTAGGCGTCTGGTGTGACTGGCTTCTGCCTTTTATTGGGCTATTCATAACACAACGGCATTCCTGGTCAGCTGAATAATATTAAAGTTTCTTTAAACCATTATTCAAGTCCTGTCTAAAGGTGGGACAGACATGTTCAACTTTAAATCTAGTTAAGTAGACTCTTAATGAAATGGCTAGGAATGTAACTGCATAACAATTATTATTTGAAGATAAATAAGTGTCTTGTTTCTATACCTTATTATCACCAACTGTAAACAATACAAATTGTTTATCTTGTGTATATACCTAGTAATGTTGGAACATGTCAAGTACAAGCTAATTTTGCCTTTGTTTACTTTGTGCGTTCTTCACTTTAATTCTTTACATAAAGGTCGTCTGGTGATTTCATAATGCATATATATATATATATATATATATATATATATATATATATATATTTTTTTTTTATAGTAGAATCCTCGGTGGAGAGATGTGGAGCACTGCATGCAGGGGTGAAGAAAGGAAGGGTACGGCACACTCAAAAATAGGGTTAAAAACCAATGTATTAAAGGCTAGACATGGGAGGTAAACAAAGACATGGTGGGGTAAAAACTCTGATGCGTTTCATGTGCAAATGCCCTTTGCCAAAGAGTGTGATATGTATAAGAGTGTATATTTATATACAGTATTGACTCTCTGCGCCCTGGATGCAAATTACATTGTAATCCCTACAGGGCAAGAGCTGTCTGCAAAATTGTATGTGCAGCACTGCATACATGGTCAATGATATACAGTATATACAAAACATTACTGCTAAAACCACACAGAAACTAGAAAAGGGGTCAATAGAATTTTAAGAGAATATAAACAATTTCTGAATGTTTTGAGGTCTGCTTTCATTTTCTGTTTTTATAATATTTTTTTATTAAAGTGTATTAGTTTTAGGAAATAAATTCCGTCCATCCCCCCCCTCCTTGCTTCCACGAGCATTGCCCCTGAAGTGCTCCTAATACACAGAGCTACTAATAACCAACTTGGTATTCTGCCTAATATTTGAAGATGTTCTTAAACAATCGGAGAAAGACTGCTGTATATCGTAATAATGAATATCCCTACACTTCAAATGAAACTCAGATGTGTGAAGCTGCTCCCTTTTGTATAAAAGCTTCTTTAACGGGGGTTAGGTATAGAGGGTGGGTGTCAGGAACACACCCTGATTTGAACTGCGAGATAAGCAGTGTCTCTGCACAGTAGCTTTTTTCTTCTTCTTCATCATAGGGGAAAGGCTACTGAATGCTTTAAAGGGCGTTCATTCTTGAGGTTTAAATAAAAATAAGACACTTTAAACATGCTCTAGAAATGTAACTTTTGATGCATTTGTATTTCTTAACTTGGATTACAATTTCAAATATTTATGGGTTTACATTAAAGATGGCAGCAACTTTATGGTATCTCTATTTCTCCTAAGTGATCGATGTCACTGCAGATGTTTTTTGTTTGTTATACTGTAGGTGCTAGTTCTCCAGGGGCCTCTCATCACCATTCAGATCACTGGAATGGGCCTTTAAGGTTTATATTGGGTATGTTGAACTGGTGGTTAAGGCCCAGATGCTGTTGAGTCAACGTAGGCGAGACGAAAGAGAGGTGGAAACATTGACACGTAGGCGGGCAGGACCCAAGTGTACAACATGGGGAGGAGTTACAGAAATGGGTGGCAGTGCGTGATAAAGCTGCTGTTTTGCATGTTTAATGCTTTTGTTGACTAGTGGAACAGCTCTGCCCTACATAACTAATGTAAGTTCTGTCATGTATGCACTCCCACTTAAGAGCACGGCCTAGCAATTCTGGGCAGAAGTGGAAAAAGAATGGTGGTATTAGCATTGTATTGATGCACCTTTTTTTTTGGAGGGGATTTGGCTTAAACAAACGGGCAAGTCATTAAGATCTACCAGATTGCTAAACTTTAGCACACGTTTATTACCATTCAGGTGAAGTCTTGTGGTAATGATTGGGGAGAGTAAACGCATGCTAAAGCTTGGCACTTTCTATTGGCTCGGGGCCTAAACTGTTGCAGCTGAAATGAACATTGGCAGTGGGTCTGCAGATATTATGCAGTTGTAGGTTCTGCTGTTTGAAGTAGCCTGTCCCATTCATGGTCCTTACACTACCTGTGAAAATTCTCATTTACCTCTGCTGTGGAGGGAGAATGGTCTCAATAGACATGAAAAAAAAACTGCTGCTTAAAAAATGGGATGGGGTGAGCTTAGCTTAACTCCTGGGAAGAGGAGCTATCTATCTATCCTTGCGTCAGGCAGCACTCACATCTAGAAGATAAAAAATATATAATAAGGCATGTGTAGACAGACAACCGATCCCGACGTTTCGGTTCCGGAACCTTTCTCAAGGGGGGTGCAACATACAAATGACAGACAGGACATATATATCAAAAAACATACAGAAAATCACCTGTGCATATTTACCTAATCGTGGTGAGCCCGCAAAAATCAAATAAACTGGTGTTTGCGGATCCGCCATCTTGGAGGAGGAACTATAATGCGCATGTGTATTACAGTACTGGTCTGTTGGAACCGCCATCTTGAGTGTGGCACATCCATTGCGCATGTGCGGCCCCAATACGTGACGTCAGCATACGTGACGGCACAGGAGGAGTCAGTAAAAGACTTAAACATAACCTCAGTCCAGGGCCAGTACTTGATAACACTTAGCACATGCGCAGGACAGTTAATCACTCCGTGGTGGCAGCAGGCACCCTGCGAATATGACAGTAATGTAGCACCAATGTAATACAAAAAAGATAAAGGCAATATTAAAGATGCTTGCCTAATCAAAAAGGCAGAGATGTTGAAAATACTGTATAGGCTATAAGCCTCTATCAATATGCCCACAGTCTATACCCAAATAGAATGCATCTCTACCATCACAGCATTTCTGGCAAATACCTACAGAAACTCTAATAACCTACATAGACCAACAAGACACATGTACACCCAACCAAGGAGTATCTTAGTAAAGCCATAATTATTGACATCAGTATCTTACTGATAGGGTGACGAACACCCATATAGGCTTTTACCTGTGTGACTATATTTAAATAAAAAGTCACATGCATCAAATATATGGTAAATAGAGGCTCCCCTATGGATACACATCATAGTCATGTCAATCAACAAACACCAGCAAGAGAACAAAAGGGGGGCAAACCACAAGACATCAATGTGAGGACAGGGAGTGAAGAAACATAAGGAAAAATAAATGCTTACATTAAGTGGAGAATATCCACCCAAGAGTAGCAAACATGCAATGTCCATGTCAACCATAAGTAAACGATGAGTCCAAGCCATGTGCTGCAATCTATATAAAAGGATAAAGCACAGTGTTGTCAGTTATCAAATAAGGAAAAAGACAAGATAATTCATGTTATTCATTATTCATATTATAAGAAGCATCCGAGACTAAGGTCCTCATTCAGACCCTTTGGGGTCCTGGTGTTCAAATTGAATATAAATCTTGCTTCCATCTGTAATAAGATCTTGTTTCTGTTTCCTCCTCTGTTTGAAACATTAGCCTGTGCTATCGGCATACATCGGAAAGTCGCCAGAGTGTGTTGTAAGTTCTTAAAATGTCTTGCAACTCGTAGATGTCTCAATTCATCTTGGTCCGTGGTCTGTAACAGTGCCTTTCTAATAGACGACCTGTGTAGAGCAATCCGTTCTTTCAGCATCCTGGACGTTTTGTCCACCTAGTATAATCCACATGGGCATCTGATGATATACACCACATACCTCGATTCGCAATTCAAAAAGTTATTGATTTTGATAGGAATTCCACTATGTGGATGGGTGAAGGATTTCCCCAGAAGAAGATACTGACAATTAATATAGCCCTTGCATTTATGCACCCCATGGTGTTTTGTCAACCAAGTTGTGGGTGGCATATATTTGTCCACAGGGTACGATGAAGATAATGTGTTTCCCAGACTTGGTCCTCTTTTATAGCAAAAAAGAGGTGGTGGTGTGAAATGTTTCCCAATCCTTTTGTCGTTGGCTAGAATATGCCAGTTCTTTCTGATGCTCTTTTGTATCAATCCCGACGATGTACTGCAAGTGGCGATCACATTAAATCGATCCATTTCAGATTGTTTGATGGACGGCATAAGGAGTTCTTCCCGGGTGGGAATTCTTGCCTTTGCCAGGGCCTGTGATATCTCATCTTCCTGGTATCCTCTTTCTCTGAATCGGTCTGCCATCTCTGTCAGTGCAGTGTCCACCTCTAATGGGTTGCTTGTGATGCGTCTTGCTCTCAACATTTGAGAATATGGGAGGACTTTCTTTAATGTCAATGGATGATGACTCCTGGCATCCAATAAAGTATTCCGATCTGTTGGTTTGTGAAAAACACGTGTACCAAGTTTACCATTGTTGACAAATATCAGTGTCCAGAAATGTAATTTGTGTGTCATGGTGGCATTCCGTAAACCTAATAGTGGACGGTATCTCATTAATATGGGCCACGAATTCTAATAGATCTTTCTCAGATCCTTCCCAGAGCATGAAAATATCGTCTATATCTTTTGTAATGCACCACACTCTGGCTGTATCGTACATCAGTGAGAAGGTGGGTCTTTTCGTATGCGTCCATGTAGAGATTTGCGTAAGATGGGGCCATATTGGACCCCATCGCCGTCACCATTAGTTGAAGGTAATATGACCTCTCGAACTTAAAAAAGTTCTTATGTAAGATTAATTCAATTAGAACCATAAGAAATTCTGCTGGTGGTCCATGCGGAATGGGATACCTTCCCAATAAATCCCTGATGACATCAACTCCGTCCTGATGAGGAATGTTTGTATATAGACTAGAGACGTCTAGAGTGACCAACAGAACGCCTTTCAGATCATGTTTGATCTCCGCCAGTTGGTTAATAAAGCTGGTAGTATCTTGTACATACGATGTAATTTGTTGTACTAATGGCTGCAAAAAATAATCCACATACTGTGAGAGTGGGTGGCAGAGGGATCCCCGTGCCGAAATTATGGGTCTCCCTGGTGGCGAAGTCGAAGACTTGTGTATTTTAGGCAGTGAGTACATCACAAGTATTGTGGGAAAATCCTGTTAGAAATGTAGCAGTCTCATCCGAAATCCATCCATTGTTGGAACACATATGAATGATGGAATCTATTTCCTTTTTATAGGTAAGGGTAGGATATGCAGGCAATGTTTTATAATGCCTAGTGTTGTTTAACTGCATTAGAATTTCATCTCTGTAGTTTTTATAAGACATCACTTTCACAAATTATGAAAGCTGGTCTTGTGACTCTTGACAGGCGGTCAAGAGTCACAAGACCAGCTTTCATCATTTGTCTAGAGACGAAAATAATGCCTTAAAATCCCTCAAATCCAATACAGATATCATAAAAGCTGCTGATGATAAGGTGTGTGTGTGTGTGTGTGTGTGTGTGTGTGTGTGTGTGTGTGTGTGTGTGTGTGTGTGTGTGTGTGTGTGTGTGTGTATTATCTCTCAAAAATATCCAATGTGACACAAAACATAGTTAAATACTTAAATGTTTGTATTCTCATAAGTAAGGGTCATTTAGTTAAACCCTTTGACCAAAACGTTATAAGCCTGCAGCTACTTCATGGCATGACCAATATACAGGTCCCAACACTACCTGAAAAGATGTCCAGCCTTTTTTTAAAGATATCTATTGTATCTGCAATCACAGTCTTCATGGGTAACAAATTCCACATTGTAACTGCCCTTACTGTAAAGAACCCTTTCCTTTGTTGTTGGTGAAATCTCCTTTCCTCCAAACTTAAATATATAAAAAAATATGCTGCTTGGATTGCTTCTGTAAGCTTGTACAAGTGACATTGGGCCTTGTATAGGATTGTGTATACTGTATGTCGTTTTAATGTTGCAGAAATTGAGGCTGGATTATCACAGTTTCTTACAAATGATCCCATACTTCCCTCTCTGTACATTCAGTCCATACTGTCTTATTGCACATTTATACAAATCAGTAACCTTCACCGGAGCTAAAACCCCCTTTGGGATATGAAAGTGCAACACAATATTTAGTAGTTTGTCAGTTAAATATAATTCTACTAAAAGAGGGTTGTAATACATTACACAGCTGTCCGGTCGTGGGTGGGTTAATTGTCAAATTCGAAACAGAAGAATACCCACAAAGTAACTAAACCATTTCTGTATAGGTCCTGGAGAAATGTAGGTTGTGACATTTGTAGGGGACATTGTGTTAAATTGTGATGGTGTTGATTCAGGCAATATCACACAGTAACTCATTGGCATGGGGTCATCAAAGCACTGCCAGGTCAATTGACTGGCCAAGGTCAATGGCAGAGCAGATTTGGCCTTGATAGTGCGGATCAGGCTTTGATGACTCTGTCACTGACTTGGTGTGGGAGTTTCTGTGCAGTAGTGCACTGATTGCCACTACCCCAATTGTTTTCAATAGACTTGCACATCAGAAGAATAACTGTTGTTTTTCCGCTGCGGGGCACAGAGTGATATAAACAGAATGACAATCCCAATAAGGACACATACAAACTGATACAGAAGGTAATGAGGGCCCTGCTCATGAGCACTTATGATCTAGAGCTGGGGGGGCGTGAGATTTTCTGGGCGGGGCGCGGTGGTTACAGAGGTCCCACACTCTCCCTCAAGGCATTTATATTAAGTGCCGGGGGGTGGGGGGACCGCACGAGGCCTCTGTAACTAACTTACCTTGGCTTCCAGTGGCGTGTCATGACAGTGGGGTCACATGTCTCGTTGCCATGACAAGGCAACGTCGCATAACCCCGCAGCGTCATTTGATGTTGGAGCGAGGAGGAGGAGGAGGAGGAGGGCAGGCAGGCAGGCAGGCGGAAAAGATTGCACTATCTGATCTGGAGGAAATACGGGGCAGTTTTCAAACAAAAGGTAACGTGGGTTCTCATTGAGGCACGGCGTGTGCCTCGGCACGGCGTGTGCCTCGGCACGGCGTGTGCCTCTGCACGGCGGCACGGCGTGTGCCTCGGCACGGCGTGTGCCTCGGCACGGCGTGTGCCTCGGCACGGCGTGTGCCTCGGCACGGCGTGTGCCTCGGCACGGAGTGTGCCTCGGCACGGAGTGTGCCTCGGCACGGAGTGTGCCTCGGCACGGAGGCGTATGCCTCGGCACGGATTATGCCCACAGGGTTTTTAACTGTGGGAAGCCCTGATCTGTGCAGTATCTATGTATTTGGATGATTTTACAATCTGTGCTTTACATGTTACAAGAGAATATTTGGTTACATCGGAAAATACTTGTTTAGATGTGTAAATTGGGCATCTGACTTTGCATTTCCTTTGTAAGACAACTATATTTATCAGATACACGTGTATATCACACCCAATTTTTTTGCATAAAGGCAAATGGAGAAAGCGCCCAACTCTTTGCCGTAAGCGTTCCAAAGAAATGCTTCCCATTTTTTAAAGTCCTGGTTGTATACTGTCAATTGAATACAGAAATCCTTATTTTTTTCTTTTCTTTTTTTGTGTGTTCTATCGTCTGTGTCGTAATATACTTTTTCAAACGTATGTTAAAATCTTCCTGCATCTTAATCATGGTTCACCAGTTTTATTAATGTTTTATAAAGCCTAATCACTGTGCTTTGATTTTATATTGGGTATTAATTTGTTTGGTCTCATTGTTGACGCTCTTCAAGGAACTTCAGTGTTCTCCCCCACTTCTTCTTTTTTTTTTTTTTTGTATGCCGAGGCTGAGTAAGTAGGTGACAGGCTTGGGCATTTAACCGTGCCGGTGACATGCACATTTCACATAATATTGTACTAAACCAAGCAAGCCAGCCTCTCCAGTAGGCTTTTGAAGAAATATAGTGTCTCTTTAATCAGAGGATTAATATTTCGGTCGGTCCTCTGGAAAAAATAAAGTGCAGCTTTTATTCAAAGTCCCCTGTTTACTTTGGTTTAGTCCTGATATCGCCACAATAGTGGTTTACAGGACACCCCTGGCAGGTATCATGTTTTTTGTTAGTGCACCCATTTCTATGATGCATAAATATTGATGGCAATAAATGTAATCTCGACCATGCGTTCATTTTGGAAAATGAATTTCTCCTGATCCCACTGGGGTCATTATTGCAGGTAATGTCCCTGCTTCCGAATTAGGCGCCGGTAGCTGCTCCTGCTCAGCAAGCAGGGCTTTCAAGTTTGAAGCTCCCACGTCACATGGGCCAATAGAAAGCCGCACCGATGACGTCGCGGCTTCCTATTGGCCCGCAGGACGCGAAAACTTTTAACTACGGACATCTTGTGAGGAGAGCTGCTACTGGCACCTAATGGTGAGGTAAGTATCTCCGGAGCAGGGAGTCTCCAGAGCTGCAATTGAGTGGGATTCCGCTCTGGAGACCCCCTGCTTCACTGAGTGAGATCTAGCAATCGCTTGGATTGCTTCAATAAGAGTTGCATTTTTATTTTTTAAGTCGCTACTAATACTACAGGATTTCACGTTTTGCTGCTTTTAAAATAAAATGTTGACGTATGTTTGCTGTTTTTGTGTCGAGAGCTGCAATATTAGAGACTTTGAAGTGCTCGTTGCTACAATATTTAAATAATTGTTAATAGGACATCAGTTTATCCCATCTATGTTGGTCCCTTCTCTTACCATCTGTTGTCTCCAGAGTTTTGGGGCTGGCACCCACCTTTTTTTTTTTTTTTTTTTTTTTTTTTTTTTTTTTAGGGAAACCAAGCACTTCGGTGAACAATTTCATTAGGTTTACAGTGCATAAACTGCACTGCTGTTTCCAGACCATTATATAACACGCCATTGCAGATTGGACCAGCGGATAAACGGCATCTTTAATCCCTTTTTTAATGCAGATACATATTTGCAAACACAAGAATAGTCCTATTTCTAAACTGTTAATGAAAAGGAGTATATTGCTGCAGTGACTGGTCCATGTTGTAAACCATCTTCGGTGTCCCCCATTGGCCCTTATTTTCCTGCTCAGAGATGGACTGTAGATTGGAGCTAAACCTTGCTTGCCACGGCCATGTCACATGGGACATTTAAGTTCTAAAAGTGAAATCAATCCTGCTGACACTAGATCATTGGTTTCCAACCCTTTTTTTTGGTTAAGGAACCCCATGTGAAATTCTGAGCAACCCCAACCCTTTGTAATAGCACGTCTGATATCAGATTCACTGTAATGCTGCGTCCATGGAATGGGCGTCCGCACGCTGAGAGATCAGTCTGCCTAAAGGCAGTGATCGCGTCTATACTGCGTGCATGCGCGCGGGAGGGGGCGCGCGTTGCGCAAGAAATCAGTTAAAACTGATTTCTTGGCGCAACGGGCCGGTCACATGAGCGGTTCGCCCAATGAGGGCGAACCAGCTCTGTGACGTCACTGGCACGCCCCTAGACACGCCAACGGACGGCGCCTGTACCATGCCCAGGGAAAGCCCCCGCTTTCCCTCCGCACGGGCGAAGTGTCTATGAACGCAGCCTAAGGCTGTGCTTATAGTGCCGGCGACGGCACAGTCGCGGCAAAACAAATGCATTGTCACCGTTGCGTGCGCTTATAGTGCATGCGACGGCGACAAAGCAATGGTGTGACGGTGCTACCAAAAATTTAGTAGTCACTGTTATTTGATTTCTTCTCCATGCCTCTGCCCGCCCCTTTTGACGTCGCTGGCCTTGCAGTCAGCAACGTCGCCCAAAACTAAAGTGCAACTCTAGCAACGGGTGACATCATCGGTCGCCATCACCAGCACTATAAGCGCGGCCTAAGGAACCCCAACCCTCCCAAATAGAGCGTTTGAGATAAGATCCATTGTAAGGAACCCCAACCCTCTCTAATAGCGCGTCTGAGATCAGATGCATTGTAAGCATGCAAGGAATCCCAACCCTCTCTAATAGCGCGTCTGAGATCAGATGCATTGTAAGGAACCCCAACCCTCTCTAATAGCGTGTCTGAGATCAGATGCATTGTAAGGAACCCCAACCCTCTCTAATAGCGTGTCTGAGATCAGATGCATTGTAAGGAACCCCAACCCTCTCTAATAGCGCGCCTGAGATCAGATGCATTGTAAATTCTTCTGTATTTGGTACAATTTTAAAATGACCTGATAATTACAGGGAACCCTGGTTGAAAAACACTGCACTAGATGGAGGTGGTCAAACCCTTTTACATCTGCAATGCAGCCCCCGCAGTGAGGGACCGAGTTGCAATAGTTTAGTCTCCCATTCCACGGGATTCCTTTAATTTGGGAAATTTTATATTTTAGAGGGTGGTTAAGATTTTGTTTTCGTGCAACAAAAAAAACGTTATTTACTATTATCCATATGTAATAATCTGTCACACTAAAGTGTCTCTACTGGTTGTGTAATTACAAATTGTATGCTGCTCTTTATTCGAGATTGCTATGAAATGTGATAATGTGAAGAGATCTCGGAAAAATATTGCAGTAACCCGATTTTAGAGTTGTACAAAACCTGCAAAAAAAAGAAATGTTTGTCCTTTGCACTCGGGTTAACTAATGTTGAGTGTGTCTCGGTCTTGCATACTGGCTTCCACTTTTTTTTTTTTTTTTTAATATATAAATAAGGTGTTAAAATGCATCACTTGGCTCTGTCTGAATCTTCCACTTTTGAATTTCGGTTTGCGGGATTTCATCTGCTTTTTAGCATCGAATATGACAATCTGTACACACCTACTCTGATTACAGCGAATACGCCCTGTGTAAATTCTGTTATTCGCTCAACTGTTTGCCATTCTAGTACTAATGCTTTTGTCCATTTGGGTGCTACCGCCTAAATAATGCTTCAATACAAGCCTGTCTTTTTTTTTTTTTTTATATTCTTGAATGTTTACCATATATTTTAGATGAAATGTCAGAAGTCAAATTTCAAATGCTTTTGATTTTCGTCTGCGCTCCAGTCAGTGGAAGCTGCTGGTACAAGTGTAGAAAACAAATGTGTAGTTCAAGGCCTGTGTTTAAATATTAGCTGAACAATGTAAATGGCAGGTGATGCACTGCGGTGATGCACTGCGGTGATGCACTGCAGTACGTTGACACGTACACTGTAGATGTGTTGTTGGAGATGATTGTGATGTGTAAGCGGTCATTGTTTATCCTTAACTTTCCAGTCGGTGCATGAAAAATCCTATCCAATCTCTCCTCAATCTACTATATATCTCCACTACATAGTACTCTGAATCTTTCCTGACAGGTGTGAAGTCTCTGTATACACGGCCTTGCATTCAACCCTACAAACAGGCAGGTTCCCCTCTCTTCGAGAACAGCTGGTTTTATTTAAACTCTTTCCACTTCTGTCATTTCAGTGGGAGTGACATGCCCCGTTCTGTTTTCAAAGTTGTAGTGTCTGTAGATATCACAATAGTATCCATATGGAAATAAACCTCCGGTACTATGAATTGCTTCTGATTAACTAGATGTCACTTGGTCCAGCAAATGCAGCCATTGGTATTGGAAATCATTTCTGAAACCTGTGTATTCTGCTGTAGCATAATTAGGAAATGGTTGTTTTTGTCTGCGTCTTTAATTGGCCCATAACTCAGCCTGCCCTCCCGTGTTCTCACAGAGCATGTGACATTGCGTGTTTGTGGGTGTCCCGTGTGATCCATGTGACCACAGCTCAGACCACTGTGTAATTGTATTACATTTCATTTGCGATCTTGCAAGAAACAAAGGTTTGGAAGGGAAGATGTGCTAGGTTTTTCTTGGGCTTTGGACATGGTCAGGCAGATGGCGCTGAGGCAGCGCACTTACCCCCGGCACCCTTTGAGGGCGGCTTTAGGAGGCGTGTGCGGATGCAGAGGAGACAGATCAATTTAAGGCCTCGTTCAGGGTGCTGGCTTCAGAGGGAGGGCGTGCTGACGTGCGTGCTGCCATGAGCAACAAAGTATTCAATTTGAATACTTGTTGTCAGGGTAGCAACTGCCCTGCCTCCGAAGCCAGGAGTTGCCGCTGACTACAGCTTCAATAAACGAAAATTTCGGTTTTTGGAGCTGAAGCAGCGTCACAGGGACCAAGGCAGCCAATGAAATCATTCTTCAGAATGATTTCATGACTGCAACTTGGATACTTACCCTGCCGTCTGTAACCCCGCCCCCTCCCCAACGCTGAAAAGTCTGCTGGGGGATAATCACATGTCGCCCAGCAAACTGCAGCACTGCCTCCCTCACACCCTCCCTCCGAGTCCTCAGCTGGCACCCTGAACGAGCCCTAAGTTTTGGCGCAGAGGGCCGGTCATGTGAGCTGGTTCGCCCAATGAGGGCGAACCAGCTCTGTGATGTCACTGGCGCGCCTCTGCACGGCTGCAGTCTATGGACTCAGCCTTAGTGGGAGACTTCATCATTACATACACATCGCTCCTTTATTCAGTGTCTCACAGATCTCTTACAATATTGATTGTCCATACGTGGCGATGTTGGCTATGCTTTTAATGTGGCCTTTCTGGCTTTCAGTAGCTGATGCTTGAGACTATATTTCTCTGCTGATTTTTGTTGGGTTACCACCTTTTTAATACCATCCTATTTGGGAAAATATAGCACCACTTGTATATAGCTACCTTCCTATATAAGGGAACCGCTTTCTTGTGGGTTTATTGGTCATTCAGACTATTTTGCCAAATGAAATGTCAATCTCCTTGATTTCAACGTGTGTGTGTGTGTTACAGTAATAGGTTTTTTGGGTTTTCTGGAATTGGATCATTTTGAACCTCTGTGACAATGCATACTGTATTTACCTTGCCATTTTCGTTTTTCCAATACTTTCAAAAGCATGAATCTTGTCTGAAAAGGTTCATAGTAATAGACCGGGCAGTTTTTTTGTGCCCGTGTTCCGCCTGTGACCTGATCACACAGGGTGTTGTACAGCTTGGATTTCCTGTCCTTTTGGTAATAATGTTGACTCTTGGATCACATCTGGTGGCTGCTGAATGATGTCACTCCTGTTTATCAGACTTGCACTTGCATCACTGTAAATAAGAATAATGACTGTTAAGTGTCTGACATGTACAAAGGGAAAACAATACCATGTCCTGGGAGTTCTTGATATATTTTTTTTTTCTCTTGTTGCCTTTAACAAGTTGGCAAAAGCAACCAAATTAAAGTAATTACACACCAGCATCTGTTCTCTCCATATGTGCATGAACGTTACCGCCGCTCCCAAGCTGAATATGGACAAGCAAATTAAAATTATTAAATGTTAATAGATTAATAGATCTTCTGGTGGTGGCTTTATATTTGAAATGACCATACAATTAGCGTTCAGTGTGATGTTTTACAGCATGTACCTAACCGTTCTCGTACATCATGTATCCTGCCGTGCCTTTCTGGTTTGTAGTGGCTCTGTGTCTTTGCATAATGGAGCCTTAGAAAACTGAAGTGCAGTTATTTATTTCAAATGGAGCCAGATTGGCAATACTGAGAATTTTTTTTCTCATTTCTTGGATGGTCCCTGGTCTTAATTTGGGAGTTACACAGCTTCATTTAATAAGATAATGTTGCATTTCTCCATCTTGCAAGGGGAACCAATGCTTTCATTTCCTCATTAATGTTGCTTTGCATTATGCATATTAGTTCTGTGCTATTTGCAAATGATACCCTGTTCTGCTGCCTTTTAAACCATTTAAGGAGAACATCCTTTGCTCTGAATTGAATTCTATTAACCCTTTGCTCTGAATTGAATTCTATTAGCAGACAAACGTGACCCCTTAGAATTTAGGGTGCTTATAGACCAGTCTTGCCAATTCAAACATGCTAGTGTTTGTGTGTCAAGAACAAACCTGTTAAGTAAATGTTTTTTATTTGTATTGTAAAGCTCTATTTCCACATTTACCAACCAAGCAACATAAGTGTGTACACACACTGAAGCTGCTGTATGTTATAAATAATATTGTTTATTTGTAAAGCGCCAACATATTCCACAGTGCGGTACAGTGGGGGGGGGGGGGGTACCGAGATATGATAATTCCATAAACAGAATGACATGCCAAATGAGGACACATCAGCGCAAACAGGTAATAAGAGCCCTGGTCCTCAGAGCTTACACTCTACAGGGAGTAAGGGACAATGCTGAAACAAAAGGTAAAGTGGCTGCTCGTTGTGGGATAGGGTAAGGTCCAGTCTGATCCACCGATCCCATTTAGGGTTGGGTGTGTAATTGTTAGGGGGTTTTGGTGTGGAGTTTGGTCCAGCTGCACAACAGGTGCAAATATGTTTGGAGGAGAAGAGTGATTATTGGGGGCATGCCAGAGAACTTACCTTTTTTCCAAGGAAGCCTTTCAGGGAGTTTTTAAATGTCTGGTGTGTGTGGTAGGTAATTCCAGAGAGGTGGCAGCGTGGGTGGGAGTGAGTCAGTAATAAGGTGGGAGGAGAGGCGAATGTCATGGGCAGAAGGTAGGGGGCACTTAGGGATATGTGGGGATGAGGGCTGAGATGTAAAGGTGGGGGGCTTTGATTCTAAAAGATTCCAGTGCAAGGATTTGGATAGTGGCGCAGCAGAAGTGGAGCGGAGTGAGGTAGATGAGTCTAGCAGCATTATGGCTGGATTGGAATTGGGACAGGCGGATAAAGGGAATGTCTTGCATTGTATTCCTTACCAAGAGAAGAGGTATAGAGTGAGAATAGCAGAGGGCCGAGGACGGAGCCTTGTGGGAACATAACAAAGTGTGTGTATCCTCTCCACCCCCTGCTCCTTTTGATCCATCATTTATTTTTGTAATATCCCTCATTATTTTTGTGCCTTCCTTTTTTCATTACTGCATTTTAAATGGCTGGTTAACATTGCTTCATAAATAGTCTATCACTTTTCATGGGTGCAATCCCATCAAGGGCAGGAGTTCTCTCATGGAAGTGACTTATTTAATAGGTTAAATGTAGGAAGGTGGGGCTTTCTCTGTGCACTACTATAGACCCGTGGCTTCAAACCTTGTTCAAATGTGATTTCTGTAAACGTGGTATCCTTTTTATATGAGCTTGATCAGTACATCGCGTATGCATGTGTGGCAGGAGGTCAGAGAATTAACAATTATTTCCATTTCGGGGTAGACCTTGATTTGAATTGTAAATCTTCCCAAGATTTGCATGTCCTGATTATTTATTTGCTTAACCCTTTCAGTCTACCATGTAGGTAAATGTGTATAACATAAATACTGTATGGATGAAAAAAAATCTCAATTTTTATCTTTTAGGATGAAACCGGCGCCTATCTAATCGACAGAGACCCAACCTACTTTGGTCCAGTACTGAACTACTTGAGGCATGGAAAATTGGTGATAAACAGAGACCTAGCAGAAGAAGGTGAGGTTTTAATGTAACTATGTAAGAGCCTCAGTCATGTAGATGTCATGACTTATTCTCGTCACGCTCTTCTAAGCGTACAGCCTACTTTAATTTGCAGCGCTCCTTCTTTGGTTCTGATGGCAAGTAGGAAGTTGCTTTTAATCAATCAAATCTAATCTGTTCTATTTTTAATTTCATGTTTCACTGAGATCTTAGCATTGAAACATGGGATAAAAGGTGTACTTGCTCAGCATGCACTTTCTTCTTACACATAGGTTGGGCTTCAGGACGTAAAACTAGAATAGTCTGTCGCACACGACTACCTTTTTACTGAAATTGTATCTGGAGCTAAGTTGTTTGCTCACTACAAGTCTTGATGGTGACTTGCAGTGGAACACGTTTACCCCAAGCCATGACTGTTTCCACTGCATTGTTTTGTGTGTTGAACCTAATCACTTTATGAATGGGTTTGATATCCTTTACAACAGGGGCGCTCAACTCCAGTCCTCAGGAACCTCCCCCAATAGGTCAGGCTTCCAGGATATCCCAGCTTCAGCACAAGTGGCTCAATCAGAGGCTCAGCTGAAGACTGAAGCAGGTATTTCCTGAACCTGTCCTGCTGGGGGGAGGGGGTGGCTCGAGCACTGGAGTTGAGCACCCCTGTTTTACAAGATACCATCTCTTATTTAGTTGTGGTTCTAAAATGGAATAATGTCTGAGCTTTACATGTCCCAGGTTGTGGCCTCTAATTGTCTTCAACATTTACTCATTTGTAACTTGGCCGGTTAAAAAAATGTATTGATATGCTCAGTGTTCAGTTTCTTCTACGTGGACCCTAAAACAATATTGGATTTGGTTAATGCTTACCTCTACTCCCTGGTGCCATATGAAACCTCCCCAAACCCCTACTGAGAAATCCATCCTGGCTATCAGATTATTCCTGCAGATTACAGGACAGCCGAGATGCCGCACAATCAACACGTCCGACTTGGAAAGTAACCAAAACCCTTCATGTGTCTATCTTAACTTAAAAGAAATGACTGTGCTGCTAGACATGGGCAATGACACGGGGTGACCCTACAAGCACATGCACTGGTTTTTAGATGGGTTTGTTCCCCCTCAGCCTCTAAATGCTCCAGAGGTGTTTAACTATAATAATAAAAAAAAGTATTTAATATAGTGCATCAACGCGCTCCACATTTACAGTATAGTGCACGCTACACAGATTGTACGCTCATCTGGTCAGGGACTGTCTGTAACAATCTGTTTTTGGTGCCTGAGGCACAGGGAGTCACTTAGTGACTTGCCCAAAGGTCTCAAGAAGCAGTCACCAGGAATTGAACCAGGTTCCCCTGCTTCAAACGGTTATTGTTTGCAGATTGGGCGTCTTTACTCACTGAGCCGCTCCTTCTCCCTGTTAGGCCGTGCACCAAGACTTTAGGGCAGTTCAGTCTTAATTCTGCTCTATATACTGCAGTTGTGCAGTGCCAAATTCTAGTGGACTTGTGCTGAAAAAAATTTGACTTGCTATTATATGGAGTATCTCTCCCCCTTAGCATGTCCTAGTTTTAATATATTTTTTCATCTTTAGTGGATATGGAAATTAAAAAAATATATATATATTATTTTCTAGGTTCTGAGGTAAACATGCTGACCCTTTTAAGCTGCTATGGACAGGAGGGAGAATTCCATTTTAATCTCCCACACACTTAATATTTCAAACCTGTGTGTGTGTCCTGAATGGAGCATCAGATTTGAAAAATAGAAATGGTGTTGGTAAGGGCCAGAAGAGATATCTTGATGAAGTAAAAAATCGCAAAAAAAAAAAGCCTTCTCCCTACTGTGTTCCAGACAGTTCATGAGGAGATCTAAAGAAAATACGAGTGCACCTACTACTCCGATCCCACAAGTGCCAAGTGATTTGCAAACTGTACAAACCTACTTTTCATTTTTATTTCCCAAAGGTGTTCTGGAGGAAGCTGAATTCTATAATATTACATCCCTAATCAAACTTGTAAAAGACAGAATAAGGGAGAGAGACAGCAAGACCTCCCAGGTAAGACCTCCCACGAAGACTGACTGATTTCTTACGTTTATTTTTGGACATTTTCGTGGTGAAAGATCTGCTGGTTTGCGTTCAACCTTCTTTGCCAACTCTCTTGGTGCAACCATCTGTGCGCAAAAAAATGATTTACAATACCAGGCGGCTGAAAATGTGCATTAACTGTGCACCTGTCATTATAAACCCTGCTGCTCCTACAGTATATCACACGGGATGGTGTGTGCGCTACATACCGAATCATAAGCAAAGTCTTTACCCTTGACTAATCGCATTACGTTATTATTTAGGATCAGTGACTGATGAGAACATTGCATTGGGATCTATTTTTAGATGTACAGTGTCTTGCTGTGTGCTTAAGTGTTAAGTCAACTGGGTCATTGGGTCACATCCCTTACTACTCTGCATTCAAGCCAAGAGCATTGAAAGCGCTGCTCTTTGCAGGGAGGCCAGAAGCCGCTTAAAGGTTTAAACTGCAACTAATCAGCTTCTCCTTTTACTGCTCCTCTCCCTGTTTCTATCATCAAGGCTGACGGTAAATGAATTCTTGTATTCAAAGGGCTTTAACTTCTTTGGTAGGTTCACGATTTGGGTCACTGGTACACAATGTAAATATTCCTGGGCATCTTAAAGTATGACAAGCCAGCGAGGCGCAGCGCACTATCGCAGGGGCGCAGCGCACTATCGCAGGGGCGCAGCGCACTATCGCAGGGGCGCAGCGCACTATCGCAGGGGCGCAGCGCACTATCGCAGGGGCGCAGCGCACTATCGCAGGGGCGCAGCGCACTATCGCTGGGGCGCAGCGCACTATCGCAGGGGCGCAGCGCACTATCGCAGGGGCGCAGCGCACTATCGCAGGGGCGCAGCGCACTATCGCAGGGGCGCAGCGCACTATCGCAGGGGCGCAGCGCACTATCGCAGGGGCGCAGCGCACTATCGCAGGGGCGCAGCGCACTATCGCAGGGGCGCAGCGCACTATCGCAGGGGCGCAGCGCACTATCGCAGGGGCGCAGCGCACTATCGCAGGGGCGCAGCGCACTATCGCAGGGGCGCAGCGCACTATCGCAGGGGCGCAGCGCACTATCGCAGGGGCGCAGCGCACTATCGCAGGGGCGCAGCGCACTATCGCAGGGGCGCAGCGCACTATCGCAGGGGCGCAGCGCACTATCGCAGGGGCGCAGCGCACTATCGCAGGGGCGCAGCGCACTATCGCAGGGGCGCAGCGCACTATCGCAGGGGCGCAGCGCACTATCGCAGGGGCGCAGCGCACTATCGCAGGGGCGCTCAACTCCAGTCACAAAGCCCACCCAATCCCCCCCTCCAGCAGGTCAAGTTTCCAGGATATCCCTGCTTCAGCACAGGTAGCTGTCAGCCTCTGAGCCCCTGTGCTGATGCAGAGACTGATTGAGCCACCTGCGCTGAAGCAGGGATATTCTGAAAACCTGACCTGTTTTGGGGGGGGGGGGGTGGAGGGCTAGTGGACTGGAGTTGAGCCCCCTGCTCTATTGCATTGTGTACACACACACACACACACACACACACACACACACACACACACACACACACACACACACACGGTGAAGAAAAAGTTACCTGTATGTGTAACAGAACATGTCACACCACAGAGGTGCCGTTTCAGGCCCGTACACTACATTTTGAAGTAGCAGCATAAATTGTTGTGCATTTTGGATTAATTTAAATTGTGTCCTGTATTTGAAATGCTGTTGAGGAGCCACATTGCATAAATCTGATGAGCATTTTGGCTATATTGTGTGTGCTTTTTCTTCTTTCCAGCTTAATTTCTCTGTTTATGGGGTACTGAGTATGTTTACTTTTTAATGCCATTGGAACAAATGTATCCATTCAAAATACAGAAATTCAAAGCGGACATCAAAATGCAAAAATGATCATTCCTGCCCCTGCGTGGTATGAAAATCCTTTTAGGAAGTTTAAAATTTACTATTAAAAAAAACAAGTCTCAACATCACAGAACATTACACACCGATCTGGTGGTTTGCCATAACTCACATTATTTGCTGTTTATTACAATTATAAATAGACTTTAAAGCAGCAAAACACGTGAAATCTTATATTTTTTAATCTGTTTTTTAGTATTCGATAATAGTGACTGACTGTTTTTTGTTCTTGTTCCACTCTTAATGCCATTTTTAATGAGGGTTTTGTTTTTGTTTTTAAAGCATCCTTTGATTTCTGTAGCAGGTTTCAACCCACCTCCCAAGCAGTGCAAGATCTTTGCAACACTTTCCCTTTTGGGATAATTTATTGCAAATATTCCCAATAGTTTGAGCTGCAAACTGTAACAATAGATAATGTTACCTGTAATATAAGGGTACATTGTAGCTGTTGAATTACACTGATTTTTAGGCACACAATCAGGATTTATAACAGGAACACCAAACGATTGCCAGCTTAGGTAAGAATGTAGAATTATATATTGTCTCATGCTTTACATATACAAATAAGAAAAAAAATTGTAAAGTAACATTGCCACTTTAACGTGTTACAAATGTTTTTGTGCCTGGCCTGGGATAAGATCGCTCAATTCGAATCTTCCTTCAGTCCTGCCCCTGTTGTAATTCTGCAAGTCCCAACTATTTGCTGCTTTGACTTTTAGCATCAACAATTTGTTCTATGGTGGCTGGCATTTTAGTAAACGGAGGCAAAAGAAAACGCACAAAATATCCCATAAAAGGAAGTCCTCGTCCTCAGAAACTGGACAATGGTAACAAAGTGCCCTCCATGTGTGTATAGAATATATATTTATATGTGTATGTATTTATACATTATCTCAACAAGAACAGACAAAACATTCATTGAGTTAAGGTTGACGTCACCAGAATAGACTCTAAAACCTAGCCATGGACGTTCATACCAACACCCTTGCTTGTCATGTAAAAAAACAAAAACAAAAAACAATTGTGGGGTTTAAAATATATCAAGGATATCTAATATATATTTTTATATTGGTCGTTTAAACATTTTGTGAAAATTAAAAAGGTTAGTTGGCGTCACAGTGCAAGCATACAAGCTTCTTAAGATGCAGGGAAATACAGCAGTAGATAAGTGTCAAACTTAAAAGAAGCATAGGGGGCAGGAAATGCCCTGCCAGAAAATCGTGTAATCTGATTAACACGATTTGAGACAGTAGGAGTGGTTGAGTCCAGAAGTCTCTGCACGTCGGGCTGAGAGCGCTCGCATCTCAAACTGATTGTTTCCTCTTCATTCTGTGTTGCTTTTAAAACGCCTCCTTGGGACTAACTGTTTAAGTACTACAAAAGCCTTCAACTTATTTAAGAACATTTGCTTTGTCAGTTAACCGTAATACGTATCGGCTACTGGCCCATGCTCAGGAGGTAACGTAAAGGCTGCTGCCTAGCAATACATTGTTACCAAATGGCTCAATACGTGACCACAACGTTTGCAGCACCGCAGAAGGAAATCAAAAGAAATCTGGTGGCCATTTGGATACACAGATAAACCACAAATGGCCTCAAGACCAATTAGTGGGTGGGAGAGCAGCATAGTGGATGGGAGAGCAGCATAGTGGATGGGAGAGCAGGTATGGATCAAGATGACCACGTTGCTTAGTGGTGTTACTGCAGTGGCCCTTAATCCTCTCACTGCTGAAGTAGTGCGATTTCCCCCCTCTGTATATGTTCTCTCTGCCTATTCCTACTCCTTTTGTAAAGCCGTGTAGCAGCTTTGCCGTGCAATGACTGTTCTAACCTATGCGGTGAGCTACATCATGGGTGGAATAGGAATGATGTATGTGTATTATTTCTATTGCGCCCCCAAAGGTACGCAAAGCTTTACAGAATTGGCAAGACCATACAGCAAGATAGTATAGTGTATCGAGCAGGATGTTAACAATGGGAATTTGAGTCATTTCCCTTAAGAGCTTGCAATTTAAATGAGATAATGGAAGTTGCACAGGTAGGGAGCCAAAACTGGCCGGTATCAGATGTGAGTACCGTAGAGTCCAATGAAGCAAAGAATAGACCACTTTCAGAGGGATTTCAGTAGGAGAGGCAGACTGACCTAGGAGAGAGTGCATTAACTTGAGCAGTGGCATTTTGAGTGCGTCGTTGAGTGTTCTGGACAATGACAGAAAATAGATTCATTGGGCCTGATTTAGGTGGGATTATTATGAGCTGCGTTTTAGGCTAACCTGCTGGGTGACGTCGTGGCCGTGCCCCCTGCCACGCTCCCCCTGTCTTTCCCCCTGCAGCTGACTGCAGTCCGGGGAACTCGGCTGCACGCACCGCCAGCCTGGTAAGCGCGCGTGCAGCGCCGACACCGGGGCCTTATAGAGCGAAAGGGAGTTTATATATAAATAGGAAATTGTAGTAACTATTAACGCTTTAATTAATTTTTTTTTTTTTTTTTCTTTTAAGGTGCCAGTTAAACATGTCTATAGAGTGCTTCAATGTCAAGAGGAGGAACTTACCCAAATGGTTTCAACAATGTCTGACGGTTGGAAATTCGAGCAGGTAATGAGTGTCATCTAAGGCAGGGGTCCTAAACTCTGAGCCACATGTGCTGAAGCTGGGACTGATCCAACTGTGCTGAAACTGGGGTATCTGGAAAACCTGACCAGCTGGGGGGGGGGGGGGGGGGGAATCTTGCGTTGAGCACCCCTGATCTAAGGTGACCTAGAACCATTGGTATTCTAGGAATTAAATGTGAGCCCTTAGTGTGAGGACTTCCTGCTCCAATGCTTCAGAATAGGGCACCCATTCATTGAGGGACAATACTTTTTTTTTTCTTTTTGTGGTTACCAAGTTACTTTTTCAGGTAATACAAACAAGTTCAGTTATCTATTCTAATACCAGTTGGTTCTTGTACATTGGCAATCAAATTTTAAAGTCCCCTTTTTATGCAAATCTAGTTACAATCATAAAATGTTGACTAGTAATTAACCGACTTATCAGTGTTTACATTTTAAAGGGAGTGTTGGTTCTGTGGACTCGCTCTGCTCCGAACCCAGACCATCCGTTAGATCTGAGTTGGCGTTGCTATGATATGGAGGGGGGGTGACAGGGAATAACTCGGGGCTACGCTGTGGAATGTTCATATGAAATAAATGTAGATTTAAAGTTCCAACTATGTTTTAAAAATCATAAACGCCATTAAAATGATCACATCTATCTGAATGTCATCTTTTCATGTCCTTAATCCATGCCAATTATGTAAAAAGTCATACATGTTACAGGCAAATCTCCATATAAACTGTTGCATTTTCTGGATTCTCTTAGCTGTAAGTTTTGGAGAAATGTTGCCCCCCTGCTTCACTTTAAGGTGTTTTCTTATTGACCAAGGGGATGTTTTATCTGCTAAGGATCTGTTCTTGCAGTAACCTATACATGTATATATGTGGGTGAACTGATGTTGCAGAAAAACTTGAATGTGTTCTATCATCTCCGTGGCTTACAATCTTTGTACCAATGCAAAGGTGAACATCATTTAGTAATGGCATCTGGATGCACTTCTTACCAAAGCCAGTTTAAATGGAGATTTCACATTGACGTGAGTCAATGTATTGGTAACTATACTATGTCCAGTGACTGTTTCGTCTTTATCCAAGGCGCCTTCTAGAGTGATTGGTATGCAGGTTAACAAGAGAACCAATAATTCCCGACTCCAAAAATTGAAGTGGATGTCTTAATTGCTTTTTAAGAATGCTCCATGAGTTTAAAAGAACAGACCAGGTGGTTCCATAAATAAGGTGGGGGAAAAGGTGGCCGCTCTTTCCTTGTTGCTTAATAAGTCTATACACTTTGGTTGTTGCAGCTTGTCAGTATAGGTTCCCTGTATGGATACGGGCGGGATCACCAGTCAGAATTTCTGCTGATTGTTTCAAGGGAAATGAAAGGGGAGGAGACCAGTTTCCAGAAATGCAGCAGTGAGGTGTGTCCTACATTGTGCACCCCTCTCCACCCGTCTCTTCTGCTCCCTTCCATCCCACATATAGACATGCATGGCCTTGCATTCTGCTTCGTACATTGACTTGCTGAGGCCGTGTGGAAAAGCAAGGGCCAGGCTTCCCTACACCGTGGCATATATACATCATTCACTTTTATTTACATTTCTTTTATATATATATATATTATTTTTTGTGACTTCCAATCCAAAAGCATTATTGGATTCTGCTCTTAATTTGTTTTGGTTTCTAAGTATCAATCCATTGAAAGTTTCTCCTATTTAATGGTGACCTTCAATACTGTATATAATATTGCTAATATACTCACTTTATCCTTTTCTAAAAGCTCCCATGTAAAAATTATTATTTTGTTTTTACCAAAGTCTCAAACCCCTTAGTTCCTTCCATTGTATTTAAGTGAAATATGTTCATTTTTATTTATTTTTTGTAAAAGAGACTGGATTAGTCACTGTTGGCCAGGGGTGGGCAACTCCAGGCCTCGAGTTACCAACAGGTCAGCTGTTCAGGATATCCCTTCTTCATCACAGGTAGTTCAGTCAATGGTTGAACCACTGATTGAGCCACCTGTGCTGAAGCAGGGGTATCCTTAAAAGCTGACCTGGTGGTGGCCCTTGAGGACTGGAGTTGTTCACACCTACTGTTGGCGCTAAAGAATTTGTATCTAATCCTTACAATGGTGTTTCAAAAAAAAGGAAAGGAAAAAAAAAAAAAGTGCTGGCTGGCACATAAATAAAGTCCGTAAAGTTCTGAATGTGGCAAAACTGTTGTCCATCAATAATGTTCTTTAATATTATGTAATTGTTCTCTGGTTTCTCGTTGTACAGTTTAGAACAGTGTTATGCTATTAAATCCCTCATACAAGTGTGATTCATTTTTGCTTCCAAGATATGCCCTTAAATACCTGGTTATCAAAACGTTAATTTCCATTATCAATCCTAGTTCCGTAATTAAGCAATTAAGCATGCTCCTTTTAAGCATACCTCATCAACCTAAACTTGCCGCATGCAGAATACTTTTTTTTAGATGTGGCAAACTTGTTGGTTTTCACGGATATAACCGGTAGGAAGAGTGGTTTTTTTGTTGTTATTTAATCTGCTTAATGGAAGCGTTCTATTCTGAAATGAAAAGGATTATCACCACCTTTTTGTGTTATCCCTTGTTCTCGCAGAAAAGGAAAGTGACCCTAACTTTTAAACTTAAGAATGCACCATTTGGTGATTGGAAAACCACATGGCAAGTTCTGGGTTTGTCAGAGCCTGAAATGGTGCTTTATGAGAACGATGCCGCTACAAAAGCGGCAGTGGCTGATGGGAGACTATATGACCCCCAGTAAGGGGTTTTAATTTCCTGTTTGTATTTGGAAAGAAACATGCATGGATACAATTGTGCTTTGTTGCAGCAGTTTGTTTTCTGTACATGGTAGAGACATTCCCTATATTGTATGGTCTCTGGTAAAGCGCTGAGTACACTGGGCCCTATATAAATACTGTACATATACGTCCATGTGTAATATAGCCTGGGTGTGGTTTCTTTGGGCAATAGTTTTGATAATTACAACCAGATTGCATCCTAGGCTTGGTATGATGGCACTAAATGGTATGCAGTGCCAGTTACTGATGTGTTTCAGGGCCAACTCATTTTCTATCAACAAGCTTTTCATGAAACAGGGAACCGTTTGAGAGGGACAGACTGCATTATGAGTTTTGGCTTGGAAGTTACTTTGAATCCTATGCAGGCTTCACTGCGCCAAGTTGCTTTTTGATGCAAGATTTTCTGTCCGCGTTCTGACCTGTAATATTCCCATAACCCTTTTGGCATTTAGTCATTTATTTTTTCTCTCTCCTAATTTCATTCCCAAATTCTCATAAACCTTCCCACCTATATTACTAGATTATATTCATATCTGTACTTGAACAATTCCCATTCTCCAATGGTGTAATATAGTTCTTGTTAAACATGTCGTCTGATATTGCCAGGGATGCAGTATAGCAGTGTGCAAACATTTGGCAGGTGGCCTTAGAATGGATGTAGTTAGAAGCATTTTGTGGATGCTTAGTATGCATTTTAGTTGACAAACTGATTTCCAGAGTTGCTCCACGCAGCTCCTGAGAACATGACTTCTTCTCGCATTTTATAATTTGACAATTAAGTGAGCAATTAATTACCTCTTTCTCCCCTCTGACTGGCGAGTTTTCAGAAGATGTAATTATCCTGTTTAAACATGGCAAGTTTTTTCTATTGTCTGCCAGTTTGAGTTGTCTTTGGACAAGGAAGAGAGAAGTGGAAAGGGAGATTTGGAAATTGTACGTGGATGCATTTTATTTTTCTACAAGTGCAGTCTGATGCTTTTATTTTTTATTTTAATGTGTTTTTAACAAAGTATTCTTCTGCCTGTAGTAGACTGATTATTATTCCCCCATTTTGCAGCACTCTGGGGAGAAAACCTAAAACATTGTGTTTCTGAGATTGAAAAGGGTCTGTTCTTTATCATAGGAATTGGTTATGCTGCCTAATGATTAAAATGGCATTCTTTCTATGGTATTCATGGCAAATAGAATTGTTTGTAAGAATCCTATTCTCCTACCCGTGTTGTGACCCCTTGTTGAGGATCCCTGCTTTTAGAGTACTTGCCATGGTCTGCTATCACAGCATCGTTTGGTGCTTCAGTGCTGAATACACAATGGACTCACAGGATCTCCTGTGTTGGTTCAGTTCTGTTATCCTTCAGGGACTGGACAAGTTCTGGCCTGTTACACAAATTATAGGCGTAAGATTTACTGGAGACCTGATGCGCACAATATTTTAATTATGCGTTAATTATTCTCAAAGCTTTTAACTTTTTATTTTTTTTATTTAATGTTTCCCGTAAGGGCAGAGATGGAACTGTAGCTGTGGACATCTGCTGCAAATTATTTTGTCTGTTACAGTTGGCAAACTTGGTAATGAAAAAAAAAAATGTAAGACTGCAACCACAAAGCGGGTAAATTCCCTGTTCTTGGGGTTTTGTTTGTGGCAATTTATTTGCTACAAAATTCCAGAGGGTTTTATCTTTTGTGCAATGAGACACGATTTCACACTTCTGTAAATGTACACACACACAGTGCATCGTTCATCCTGGATACATCCCGAAATATGAATACTTGAGCCAGTGATGCTCCATTTCATCATACCCTTTAACTCTATATACATGATCTATTCACGTTAATGATCGATGTGTTATGTCGTGGTCTGGTCTCAGGCTTGTATTTCATGCTTTTTGTGGGGACTTTGCAACAGGACTTTGCAGCTGGTGATGCTTTTGCTAAACCGAAATAAGGCATTATATTTTTATTTGTTTTTTGTTGTGTTTTTTCCTCTTAATCTGTTCTTTTCTTTCTCCTGTTCTTAGCTGGTCAGTATCGGCTCTTCCTATAATTATGGAAATGAAGACCAGGCAGAGTTTTTGTGTGTTGTCTCAAAGGAGTTGCACAATACCCCCTACGGCACAACTAGTGAACCCAGCGAAAAGGCAAAGGTAAGTTATCAGCGTGTGTCGTGTGGGACTGCTGGAACGGCGTATTTAGCAGAATGTTTGTATGGCGTTCCATATAGTATATAGTACTTTGAACATAGAACACTGTACTTTGCAAATATGTAGTAATTTAAATAAGAAAAGTCAGTTTTTTTTTATTATAGGAAATATGTATATTGAAAGGCAGAGTAAACTTTTAGTATTTACATATTCCACTTTTCTACAAACCTTTTTAATCACAAAATAGAGACCACTTTGCGTACTTGTTGGAACTTGTTGGCCATACGAACATGTACGGGGTTAGTTGAGAGAGAATTCCAACGTCTACTGCAGATAAAGGGGCCTATGCAGAGAGCAGCGCTAAAGTAAATCTCGCCATTTTTTTGAGAAATTCGCGCAGAAAACAGCAGAAAATGGCGAGTTACGAAAAACGCGCCTTTTTTTTTCTATTTGTAAATCTCGCCGTGCGGCTGGCGATAACCTACATCTCGCCAGTTTTAAAAGTATCCTAATTCAGAAAGGCGCTAACGGCATCTAGCGGCTGTTCGCGCCAATAAAATGGCGCGATTTTCTACAATTTGCTCCGCCAACAAAAGTTGGCCAGAAGCTGGAGCTTGCCGGCTATAGGAAAGGGGGAAAAAAATGCGCGATTTTTTTTTGTACACATTTCATCTTCGCGCATCTCTCTATTTTAAACTCGCCACACGCATTCATGCTATAAATTGCAGATTTCGCACATTTCTGCATATGGAGAATAAAACTCTCCAAAAAAGCTACTTTTTATTACCCTCGCCAATTTTTAAATTCGCTGCTCTCTGCATAGGCCCCTAAGTCCTTTGTTTCAAGCAATGTGTCAGTCCCTCCAAGTGGTGGCTATTCTCCGTGGCAGGTTTAACAAACTTCTAGTTTGATTCCATTATTTTCCAGAACTGGCAAAGCTTGTCTCTTGTGTAGCTAGACCTGTGCATTAAACGTTGGCCTGTATTTTCCTAATCTGTTCTAATCCAGGGGTGCTCAACTCAAGTCCCCCCCCCCCTCCCAACAGGTCAGGATATCCTTGCTTCAGCACAGGTGGTTGTCTTTGACTGAGCCTCTGATAGAGCCACCTGTGCTGAAGCTTGGATATCCTGAAAACCTGACCTATTGGGTGGGGGGGGGGGGAGCTTGAAGACTGGAGTAGAGCACCCCAACTCAAATCATTACCATGGCCCATATTGCCTGGATGCATTAATGACTAAAATGTAGCACGTCTCGACGATAATGGGCCCAATTTTTATATATGCACATTCCAAATGCTAGAAAAACATTCATTGTTTTTTGGGCAGTATATTTAAAGTATTTGGCTTTAGGACAACTACTTCTAATGGAATTATGACAACTGTTGAAAAATAATGGGAATTGCCCTTTAATTGTTAACACAGGTTCTCTTCGGGAATTGTACAGATCTATAAAACCTTGGATTGAGTGTTTACTCAAAACATTGTTGGCTTCAGAGCCAAAGACAACCTCAAAAGCAAGGTAGTCTATGAATGTCCAATATCCCAGCAAATAATAAAGGGAAGTTATTTGAAGGCAGTCACATGTGACCCGTGGCCTTTTCTTCCCATTGGGGTGCAGAAGAGCGTTGACTTGCATCTTAGAAATGTTACATTCAAGGCACAAATAAAGAAACCCCTCCTGTTTTCACCAGCGTGCACAGCGGAGTACCCCTTTCAGTAGCTGTTCATTACCAACAGATTATTAGAAGCTCAAACATCTACAAGCAGAAGTTGACTAGGGAAAAAAACAATGTGTTCTGCTGAAGACGTTTCACATTAACACCTAGGGCTGCGGCCAGGGTGATGCTGAGCGGGCACGCGCGCCCTGACCGCGATGAAACACATTGCAACAATGTATGTGGCCAGCGTGAGCGAGCGCCTGCGCATGCCCATGAGCGCACGGCGCTCAGCTGCTTGCAAAGGCAAGCAAATTTGTTTATGCCGCTCGCTGGCGCGTCACGTGAGCAATTCGCCACACGAGGGCGAACCGGCTCTGTGACGTCATGGCTGCGCCCCCATACGTGCAACTAGCTGGCCAGGAAAAGCACGGCCAAGCAGAGCGCATGATGTCACGGCGCTCGAGCGCCAGCGCGCCCACTGCCAGCCTTGCCGCAGCCTAATACTTCACACGGAGTATGACATTAAACACGTCTTTGGTTTTGGCATCTTGCGACGATCTCTTGTGTGGCTTCTTAGTGTTGACGTCCCCTTTCACACGTTTTGGAAGAGTCTCCAATTTATTGTTGCACGAGTTGTAATGTTTTCACTTACTATTTCTTTTTCACTCCCTTTCTTTGCACATGCATGCTGCATGCTGGTACAGAGTGAGGACGAAGAGACGGATTACGATATGAATGACTCAGATTAAGTTTTTATTTACTGGTGAGCTCTAGCTTCCCCAAAACTCCCCACAGCTCCCAAGTTCCGTTCCTGATCCACACCCAACCACGCAGTTCTTGTGTCCTGGTGTATGTACCTATTCCTGTGTGTTCCACTTCCAACTTAGTGTGTGTGTGTGTGTGTGTGTGTGTGCGCGTGCGTGTGTGTGTGTGCGCGCGCGCGCATATAGCGTCAAGTTGAACAAATGGAGCTGCAACAGTCTTCATAAAATACTATCGCTTCCAGTACACTCTGGTAAAAACCTCAAATGAGGGAAAATATTAGTAAAAATACTTACCGCGTGTTAATTTAATCTCGTTACATTTGCATGTGATATGAACTGTCAAAACCGTTTTTAGTTGAGTAAACGCTAATTAAACACGTGTTCTGGTAGAACCGGAGCTTAATTTAACCACTGAAATGCTTGAGAGGTCTCGAGCATTAAGGAAATAAAAAAGTTAAAACCCATTTACTTGATTTACTCCCTAATCCCCTGGCCTAATTTAAAAAAAAAAAAAAAAATGGTTGCGCTTCACAATTCACACCCACGCTTTGCAGTTGCTGCTATGTTTTATAGAGATGTGTGTATGGGGTGTTCTTTAAAGGCTTTAACACCATAAGATCTCTTCCAAATACACAGAATACAAACGAATAAATATGCATCTGCTGTAAAGGGGCTTTTAGATGTCCATTCAGTGTCTACATATAGCATAGGACCAGTTTTTATGTAGCACAAGATTACAAAACCTTGTAAATATTCTTATTGAAATGCATAGAAAAGATCCTGGTGTCTTGCGTAGTGTTTGTTTCATGTACATGGGGCTTCTTGTGTATTCTCTGGGGAGGTCGTGTAATTGTCGCTTGCACCTGAGAGCTGGTACATCACCACAAATGTGTGCTTCACTTACAAGCTTGGGAGCTGGCTGACTCAGGGGCTCTAAAATAGCCTGTATATGATTGTTTATCAGCCCTTATTGTGTTTCTTTTTGGTATCTGGTAGTCGGACGGTGGAGGTTTGTGAATGAAATTCCCCCTTTTTTCTAACGGTTGTTAGATTTGTAAATAAACAGAGGTCACCAGATACTTGTCAAGTGACCTTAGTTGTACCTGTTGCTGACACATTGCTTATTCATAAACTTGCTACACTGCTCAAACCTCACCTCCTAGAAACACAATCTACGCCATAGGAGATTTGAATAGTCACATTTACTAAATGTTTGTGTGAGCATTACAAGGCTGTAAAATATTTTGTATTGAAGCTTTATTCTGCGCTGAAACATGGCACGATTGTCTTTTTGATGACGGTTTTGTCATTTCTGTGGAATTTACATTATGTAACATTTTCTGGAGACTTCAATGGTGCGAAGATGCGATGCCTCATTTTATTCATATATGACGTGGAGTTTTTCCCATTAAAGTATCGCACCCGATCGTATCCTTTTCTAGGACCGGTACGGCAACTAGAACTCTGCATAATGGTCCCTGATAGGTGGAACCACCACAAATTTCTGCTATAGATTAGCCTTTGTTTCAAGATGGGGAAGTCATCAGTGTTTTGTGGGAAATACAGCCAAATTACATTCACTCTTAACCATACACCATAGACCTTGTAATATTGCTCATCTGTATAGACCAGGGGTGGCCAACTTCAGTCCTTAAGGGCCAACAGGCCAGGTTTTGAGTATATCCGTGCTACAGCACAGGTGGCTGTCGAAGACTGAGCCACTGATTGAGTCACCTGCGCTGAAGCAGGGATATCCTGAAAACCCAACCAGTTGGTGGCCATTGAAGAATGGAGTTGGCCACTCCTGATGTAGACTCCATCATTTAAGGGATTATCACTGGGTTGCAACAGATTTTTCATGTCTTCGACCTGCCCAATAGGTGAACAGTAACAATACGCCACCATCGCACGTGGTGCGTGTAAGCCTGTGCACTTCATGTGTCCGAGTTTCTTTTTGGAATGTTGAGTAACCAGTGTAGCACTACTTGTGCGAAAAGTCACTTGTAGTTGAGGTGACAGTAGTGTGAAATTAAAGGGGCTGGTCAGTCAGTAGGTGACATGCACGGCCTGTATATTAAATGTGTCTCCATACTATGTATATATTTATCACCAGTTATTGAAGGGATCCCCATGTTCTCATTTATTAAAACCACAGTTTATTTGAAGGTATACATGTTAATCTAAAATGAATTCTATACCATCACGGGGGTTGTCTTTGTGGGGTTTTTTTTCCCCCAGGTTAGGGCATGTAGAACTAAAGACTTATAGCCCAAAGTGTTCAGAATCCTGACTGTTCTATCCCAGATCACAAGCACGCCTGTTTATTTGATTTTTTTTTTTTTTTTAGGGAGAGCTCTCAAACGATCGGTCTCGTTTATCAATCTGTAGTCAAGTGAAGTGGATCGAACTTTAAAATCCAATATTACTTTCTTTTTTTAAACTTTGTATAGAAACACGGCACATCACTGAGGCTAATCTAACCCATTATGTGCTGCCCCCTCTGGCAGCAAAGGGAATTTTACAGTAATTGGTAAATTGCCACGAGGGGTATCTGTGTTTACTCTCTGCAAACACTTCTGCAGCTGCCAATTGCTCTACTGATTCTCTTTGCAGGTGTAGACCCTTCCAAGGAAAGGTATTTAACTTCGTCCGTGCTGGAGAGGCCTGCAACACACTGGCACCTTATTTTTTTAATCTTCTATCTGTGCTTCTTCGATCTTTCTTTCAGATTTTGCAAGAGAGAGGGTCGAGAATGTGAGGAGTATCGAAAGCGGACGAATTTGTAACATTTTATTGCAAGCGACCTACGACGAGATGCAAAGAAATGCCACTTTGCAGAGCTACAATGAGAAGAAACCGGCTTTAAATAACATAGTATATTGGAGGAAATATTTACTTGATGGGGGGTGGGCTTCAGAGATTGCTAATGGTTGTTGGGGGGAATGGGGATGTGTATTCTGCGGGTCTTATATTTTTATTATTTTTTTGTTTGCAATATAAACCTTGTACAGACAGACCCATGTTAGCCAGTCTAGAACTAGATTGTGCAGTATAACTAATGGTAATAACTGACTTTTTTTAAGCTCTACGTGCAATGTACAGCCTTTGACGACAAACATTCAAGTGTGTGAACTTTGACAGTGTAACCAGAACTTGACCCTCTACAGTCCCGGCTTGTTAAACTCTGCACACTAAGCGGAGGATTAGCTCGCTAAAACATCAATGAGCTGTAGGCATGATTACTACAGGAAGAAATAACCAAAGCGGTTTCTACTAAACTCTGCCCGGCATAATCAGACCTGTCCTCGTATCAGGGAAGGGGAAACCGCGCATGTATACGGTGTGCACAATAACACGACGTTTCTTATAAGGAGTCACACACAGACGCCGCCCCAATCCAGCCCAAGAGGTTAACAGACAGGTTTTTCTTGATATTTGTATTTTTCGGAAACTGAATTTGTTGTTTTTGTGATAACCGATGTCTCTGTAGAGTAATTAAGACTTGGAATAATGTTTCTGTTCAGCAGGAAAAGGGTTATGAAATGTTACAGTGTAGTTTTTATTTTTTAATGCCTCAAGTGTTGACACATTAATATTTGCTTGAACTCTATGAAGTATTTTCTGAAGGCCGGCAGTGACCGGTGCTCACATGATGCGCACTGACCCGGTGCTCACATGATGCGCACTGACCGGTGCTCACATGATGCGCACTGACCGGTGCTCACATGATGCGCACTGACCGGTGCTCACATGATGCGCACTGACCGGTGCTCACATGATGCGCACTGACCGGTGCTCACATGATGCGCACTGACCGGTGCTCACATGATGCGCACTGACCCGGTGCTCACATGATGCGCACTGACCGGTGCTCACATGATGCGCACTGACCGGTGCTCACATGATGCGCACTGACCCGGTGCTCACATGATGCGCACTGACCCGGTGCTCACATGATGCGCACTGACCGGTGCTCACATGATGCGCACTGACCGGTGCTCACATGATGCGCACTGACCGGTGCTCACATGATGCGCACTGACCGGTGCTCACATGATGCGCACTGACCGGTGCTCACATGATGCGCACTGACCGGTGCTCACATGATGCGCACTGACCGGTGCTCACATGATGCGCACTGACCGGTGCTCACATGATGCGCACTGACCGGTGCTCACATGATGCGCACTGACCGGTGCTCACATGATGCGCACTGACCGGTGCTCACATGATGCGCACTGACCGGTGCTCACATGATGCGCACTGACCGGTGCTCACATGATGCGCACTGACCGGTGCTCACATGATGCGCACTGACCGGTGCTCACATGATGCGCACTGACCGGTGCTCACATGATGCGCACTGACCGGTGCTCACATGATGCGCACTGACCGGTGCTCACATGATGCGCACTGACCGGTGCTCACATGATGCGCACTGACCGGTGCTCACATGATGCGCACTGACCGGTGCTCACATGATGCGCACTGACCGGTGCTCACATGATGCGCACTGACCGGTGCTCACATGATGCGCACTGACCGGTGCTCACATGATGCGCACTGACCGGTGCTCACATGATGCGCACTGACCGGTGCTCACATGATGCGCACTGACCCGGTGCTCACATGATGCGCACTGACCGGTGCTCACATGATGCGCACTGACCGGTGCTCACATGATGCGCACTGACCGGTGCTCACATGATGCGCACTGACCGGTGCTCACATGATGCGCACTGACCGGTGCTCACATGATGCGCACTGACCGGTGCTCACATGATGCGCACTGACCGGTGCTCACATGATGCGCACTGACCGGTGCTCACATGATGCGCACTGACCGGTGCTCACATGATGCGCACTGACCGGTGCTCACATGATGCGCACTGACCGGTGCTCACATGATGCGCACTGACCCGGTGCTCACATGATGCGCACTGACCCGGTGCTCACATGATGCGCACTGACCGGTGCTCACATGATGCGCACTGACCGGTGCTCACATGATGCGCACTGACCGGTGCTCACATGATGCGCACTGACCGGTGCTCACATGATGCGCACTGACCCGGTGCTCACATGATGCACACTGACCGGTGCTCACATGATGCACACTGACCGCTCCCTCCTGGAGTTCCAACAATTTAAGCAAAGAACAAATGCCCGAGAGATGGACCAATCTATTCCATGTGGATCACTTGGAATTTGTTACACAACTCTGCTATTCTTCCAGGCTGACTTTATAAACCCCCTTTATTTCACGTGTCAATCTTATAACTTCAAGGTGTGTTTCATTGGTTAACCATTTCTGCGCCACAGGCTCTTGCTATACATTGCTGGCACCTCGGGCATTGAAGGAGTTAACCACGATTTCATATCGTCCCCCCGAATTGGGCTTTGTAATAAATATTGTTGGCATGTGTGTTTTTTTATTATTATTATTATTCTCGGCCCTTCTTTTCCTTGCGCTATTTACCACCTTTTTAACATGCCACTAACACGGGTGGCTTGGCTATGTCAGGACTAAACCGATTTTTGAAGCTGTGCGCTGTATATTAAAACCTTTACGTCAAGTTGTTTTTTGGGGCTTTAATTATAATTTTATTTTTTAACGAGTTCTAAAAATGTGTTCGCTGCAGGATTTAGTGGGCCGCGTCCGCGGATTAAGTAAGCATCGGCGTAATGTGGTCTGTTTTTTCCCTGGCATGTTTTAGATGACTTACTAATGCAGGGGTGACCCGCTCCAGTCCTCGAGGGCCACCGGCAAGCTGGGTTAAGGATATCCCTGCTTCAGCACAGGCGGCTCAATAACTATCATCTGGGCTGAAGCAGGGTTAGCCTTAACCTGACCTGTTGGTGGCCCTTTCAGTAGAGGGGGTGGCCAACTCCAGTCATGTATGAAGCTGGTGCTTGGACTTGTTAACCACTTGCATGCCTAAGTGGTCTGTACTGCATTGTATTTTGCAGACCACTTCAGTTTATAAGAGGTTAACATTTTTTGCATATTTTGTGTCTTGCCTAAATGAGCAGAAGCATCGTTGTAATGCTGCTGGTCATTTTATCCTATAAACATATTATTATTTTTAATTGACCATAGCAACATTTTTTTTTTTAATCTAAATTTTATGGATTATAATGATTATTCTGAAGGCAAGTTTGTCTTCTTATGGGGGTTTTTATTGCCAGCTTTTAGCCAACTTTTTTTTTTTTTTTTTTTAATTTAACCAACTTCCACTTTTTTTTAGTATTTTTTTTAACATCTACTTCTAAATCTTTACTAGCAGAATTTGTTTAACTCTTCCTGAGCCACAAGACGGTGTGTTGTATTTGGCTGTCTTATTAAACCTTCCACTGCTGTAAAAGTTCACCTTCACGTTTTATTTTCCCACTGGTGGGGTCCTGCCATACTGGTCATTGGCACTCCTTAATGCTGCAGTGTATACATTTCTTTCAGGGCATACATGAGCCCATATATAACGGAGTATACATGAGCTACATATAACCGGTCTGTTTGGGTGCCACAATAATGCTCCTTGGTCTGGAACGGGGCATTTTAAAAGCAAGACATTAAATTGTCCAGTTTCTCATGCGTGTCTCTTTTCACAATCCCAGATGTGTTTTAGTATTTGAAGCTTCGAGTAGGGACTTGTGAGCAAAATAAAAAGCATTTGCAAGCGTATACAAAAGTTTGTCCCATTAGAAAAGACCACAGCCTCCATGCTAGTATTCTTCTTTAAACATACTGTTTCTAGTGCTACTGTATGTGGGTCATAAGTGACAGCTGTGCATTAAATGTAGGCAAATGTTTTCCAAACCTTACTGCCCCTGAGCTGGATAACTGGTTTTGTGGTCCATCGCCTGCTGGTGGGTGTCGATGTTATTGCAGTAGCCCCTTGATAGACATTAAGGGAATGTTGCAATGTTATGCTACTTTAAGCACCCCAAATACATCATATTAGCTTTGAGATGTTCCCAGCATTTGTGTTATATGCTAACAACCTTTTGGTTTATTTGTGTCTTCCCTGTGCCCAGTCTAACTGACAATGGGCAGAGAACCAAATGGACTGAAAAATAAAAAGCTTTTTGGGTATGGTTTTATAGACTAAGGCAGCTAAAAGAGAGACAGCCGTTTGGCTGTGACCTACATTTTGAAAGTCCATGATGTGTCCATAGATGGACTTCAAACCGGCTGAGGTGATGTAAACGTTTATTGTGTCTTTGTAATACAACTGCACCACCAATTTTCTACTGTGAGCATCATATTTATACAATGTATCACCACTAGTTACATTAATCTTCGGGCTATGACAAATGTCAATTACACCTGGGTAGTTATGTTGAGAATCTGCGTGCTTACATAGTTTTACATGGCTGACATTTGCATCGTTCAGGGTAAGGTGGAAAATAAATACATTGCCCAAAATAGCAAGTTTGTCACTTTATTTTCATGGTACAATGTTTTACAGCCTGTTGCAGTTTCTCCTTTTTCTCAGTGATATATATTTTGCAATTTTTGTAGTGTTTAAAAAAAAAAAAAAAGACTTAAGTTTAGTAAATCATATATAATTGTAGCCATCTGCCATCATTGGGAACTAGTTAAAGTTATATTCACTTAGTCAGTCAAGGTTTCTGCCTGTCCTATAGTCGCACGTGTCGTAAAACAAACCTAAACCTGCAGATTTCAAATGAACTTAAAATAGAATAATTGTCAAGTAATGTCATACCCTGAGCTTCAATTCCACACTTGGTCTTACACATTTAACGTATTGTTTTTCCGGTTCAGCCAGCCACACCACGCAAGTGAATAGAAATGTGAATGAGGGTGGAAAATAGGGAGGAACAGTCAATATTAATATGTAGACTTGCAGATCTCTGCTACAAGCTGCCGAGTGAGTTTTGTATCTATTATAAAATACATAATGATGGAAATGGTGAAGTCGACAACAATTGGGTAAGTACAGCAGCTAGCCATATATTTGTCTTAATACAATTTGTACGATGAAGACTTGCATGACAGAGCTGCTGATCGGGACTGGCTCTAACACTAATCTTGCCTCAGTTACTAGCTTTAACTATTTGGGAATGGGGCTTGACTACAATGTAACATTTGGTTTGCATGTTGACAAACTGATGCAAAATCTATCCCAAGCTGCGTGTACTTTATAGAAATAAAGAATTCTTAAGCCCATTGGTCAGAAAGCGGATTGGACAGCAGATGTTGATTGGGGATATAGTGTATGGTACAGCACCACAAATTCACCTCGACAAGTGTGACATTCTTTACAACTCTGTATGCCGTCTCGTCTTATTATGAAACGTCAGTGCCCACCTTGGTGGTGTTAGGCTAGGTCCCCGCTGCAGCCAGCGGCGCGCACCTCTCACCTCCCTAGCTGTCCCCGGTGACTCCTTGCTTCCTGGCTCACTGCACACTGATGCGTCAGCCAGCAGGAGATACAACTGGATTGTGTTCCCGTGCGCCAGGGAGCCAATCAGAGAGGCGGGTCGCTCCTGCCCCTCCCATCACCCCGTCCACTTTGAAACGTATAAACCCATTCACCTGCTTGATCACCTCCCTGCTCCTCTTCAGCCCGGTGATCTCTGGTGCAGTGGCTTTTCCACGGACCCTCGTGCAGCATTTGAAGGTTTTTCATTTCTGGTGGGAGAAAAGCTGCTACTACACTTCTGCTATACTGCGCTGTGCAGCTGCAATGGGGAGCAGTGTGCAGTATTTAGTATTAGTATTAACAAATACAAAGAAGGGTCAAGATTAATACTTTAATGTGCTTTTAAAATGCGGCTATAGTTCACAATGTTTTAATGCTGTGAGCTGGGCTTGTGATTCTGTCATGGCTGCGCCCACCAGACCTGTTTTGGCCACGCCCCACCGCGCCTAAAAAAAAGCTCCCTACAGATCGCGGTGAAGCGCACTGCACGTGCCGCCAGGACGCAAGGCGGGCATGCAGCTAGGCCTTGGCCTTAACTGTACTTGGTTAGCTATCGCTCAAGTCTAGACACAATGTACATCTTTCCCATATCACCTTCAAATACTTTATGGACAAGTTACCCAATTATCAGAGCAGGCGTGTCACCCCTACTGTACACCAGTGCTGCTCAAAACCCCCAACAGGTCAGGTTTTCTGGATATCCCTGTTTCATCACAGGTGGTGCAGTCTTTGATTGAGCCACCTGTGCTGAAGCAGATATCCTTAAAGCCTGACCTGGTTGGGGGGAGATATGTCATGAAGACTGGAGTTTAGCACCCCCTGGTGTGCAAAACACTTGTCCCCTTTAGAGCCGTCTTCAGAAACCTGCTTATAGTCCAAGGTTAATATAGTCTACGGGTGAATAAATGTTCAATAAAGAATCTGATCGCTCCTTTCTCCGTACCGATCACGCCATTGCTTGGACAATTTCCCATTTTAAACATGTTTTGTAACTAAATTGTAACATTTTCAACTTTACTCTGTGCCCACTAAACTCAATGTATTTTTTTCCCGGTGAAATATTTTTTTAAATACTGTACATAAATTCCTGGCTAATCTAAAAATAATAATAATTATGAACACGTTCAACTGGCTGTGAAAAGGATTTAGAATTGTTCCAACATGACAATGCTACAGAACGGTGGAGTTTGAATACTGCCAACTGAGTACAAAGAATGAAAGATGCATCTAAGAATCTCTACACCACGTCTAGCCAATTCCAGTCCTCAAGAGCTACCAACAGGTCAGGTTTTCAGGATATTCTAGCTTCAGCACAGGTGGCTCAGTCGAAGACTGTGGTAGCTCCTGCACTATGCTATGTGTAACTTCCCGAATTAAACGTTAACGCAGAACTGGAGATGGGAAAATGTGACCGGTTTTCTGCAGGGTTTTTTTTTTTTTGTTTCTATAGAAACCACTTTCATGGTCGGAAACTTGAGCCACATCCGGTATTGCCATACTAGCTATATTTACTGGGGGGTTTGTATATTTTAGCATTTTTCAAGCATTTCTTTTTTTCTTATTTTAATTAACAAAATAATAGTTTGGGGTTATTTTCAAAATCTAACTTTGGCGACATGTTTGCCTATCTACAGAGGACAGGGCGTGTTTTAGGAACAATAAATGTGGCAATGATATAAAAAATAAAAGATGGAAAATAAGAGCTTTGAGTTATGATGAGAATATTTGTCGGTCCCGAAAATAAATAATTATTCTTTTTGTGTTGCCCACTGTTTTTGTATAATAATGAAACTATCATTTGTGACCGATCCACAGAAGTAGCGAGTATGCTTGAATTTAAAGATAAAGGGTAAGCGGTTCTTTGTGGCGGGATACAAATCATTAAAATGGTTACTTTTTAGTGTTGCTATCGATACGACATTGCCCCTCTAAAAATATTATAAAATATTTTCCCAGGAGAAAATACATGGAATTACTTATGGTTTTCAAGTACGTCCGCGGTACAGAATATTGTGATACTAATGCTGTAGATTTATCTACTTTATAACAAAATATGAAAATATGAAATTTCCTCGTTCTCTCATATTTCAGCCGGACACAGGTTGCAATAACGCTGGCTACATCAGTATATGACACTTCTTACATGAACATGTGGACATTAAACTGATCATGTTTTTATGTGATTTGTACTTGAGCTGTACACGCGATGTTGTAAAGAGCTATGGTATATGTAAACACAAATATTTTCTATGTGAATAGGTGTTTTATTTTTATTTTTTAAATATGTAATGCAATGATATAAGGGCTAAGACATGTTTGAAGCATTACTGAGCAATGCCATTCCAAAGTTAACTGTACTGTTGCGACCGCCTTTATTCTCCTACTTACCCGGATAAATGCGGGGGTTTTCTCTGGGTTTTTTGGGAGTTTCCCGCACGGCGGCCGCATCAGATAAGCGCTAATGGCGCTTATCATTGAAAGCGCCCGCGGCGCGGGAAACCTGACGAAAAAAAGCAGCGCGCCGCCGTGTTTTTAAATATCCCACGGTGGCGGCCGCAGGAGGATAAAGGCGGCCGCCACTGTATGTATATAGCACAATTAATGTACATGGCACTTCACCGCAGTAATACACGTGACAATCATATAAATAACAAATAATACAAATACCACATGATGGGAAGAAGCACTTCAGACATAAGTGACATTTAGGAAAAGGAGTCCCTGCCCCAAAGAGCTTACAATCTATGAGTTCTAATGATAAGGACAGTGGGGCTGGTCCCCAGGTGTGGCGGTTTTCATTGGCCATCTGGCCCAGCTGCTGGAATTCTGCAGTTAATATTTTAACTTCATGTCCATCAGATATTTGTGATGTTAAATTCACTTTTACCAACAACGCTTCGTGTAAGAAAGATCTGCTACACAAGAACCCTCATCTTGCACTCAAGGAAACCACTTTAATTGCTGACTCGATAGTCAGGGAATATAAATATTCCAACTAGTCTAAGGCTGCATCCCAAAGTATATAAAGTTTTAAAAAACACCAAGCTAGATAGATTTGTCTCCCACTAGTACAGGTGAATAAATATAAATGTGTTAGTATAACAGCGACATAAGTGAAAAATATTTACAGTCCGTTAAAATCCCCTTGGTTGCAGCTACGGTATACCATCTTATCACTTTAATTTATTAGTCTATCAAGAGACGGTATTAATGTTGTGTCTGGTATAATAAACTGTATAGCTAACAAAATAGCCTTCAACTCCCATCAGAAATGTTGTAAATACTACAATTTAATTGTCAATATAAA